>NC_031781.1:539076-625147 GCF_001522545.3 Parus major | reverse complement strand
TCTTAGATCATGCTTTTGTACAATTTTTATTTTCTGCTGGTCAGCATTTATTTTGCTGGTCAGCATTATTTTGGAGTTTGGTTTCTTTTCTTCTGCAGATGGTCAGGGCAGATAACCATCCGGGCCCCTCATCCTTTTCCTGAGGGTAGCTGGGTTTCATATCTTCCGCTGGTAACAGTTTGGGTTCTATTGTTCTCCTGATAACAGTTTGGCTTCTATTGTTCTCCTGATAACTGCTTGGGCCCCAGTGTCCTTGCCCTCTGGGGTTTCCTTGCCTTGTACCTAGGAAATTCTTTTAAACTTAAAACTTGTTAGCAAGAAAAAGGTACATACATAGCTAAAAAGTATTAAATATATAATATTCATCTGCGAGAGCCAATATCATAATAAAAATTTATAACAGCAATGAACCAAATCTCATGAACCCTGCACAGAACTAATTTCATTTCCCTTCTCACATGTTCTGGGCTCACTAACCTGTCCTGGGGTCATCTGTAAGCACAAGGCATCTCACCTGAGACCAATTCTTCACCCAGAGTGAGCCCAGGGTTTATGTCCCATGGGGGTGGCCCTAGTCTGTGAGATCAGAGACCCTTCTGCTGCAGCCCAGCCCCAGCACCACCAGTTCAGCCCCTGCATCCCATCATCATTGTGCCATCCCACGTCCCAAGCAGCTCAAACATCCTGCTGTGCATTTATGCACTGAACACAATTCTTGGCTGCCACACAGGAACTCACTGATGTACAAAGGCTCTTGTCCCACCCCTCCCATCACAGTGTATAGGGCAGGCACCACAACGACATCCTTCTCTCCAACCCCAGCTAAAAAGGGAAAATTCACTGCAGATGTTGTCATTTTTAACCCCAGACTAAACCTCAGCTTATGGGAAGAGAACATACATGAGAAAGAAATGTGCTTTAGAAGACAAAAGGCTCAAGTTTGTGACTTCAGCTTCACATCGTCAAAATCAGACATAATTAAATCCTGCTTTCCAGTAGCCACTTCAAAAAGAACATCTATGTGATGCAGAGAGCACTGGAAGTGTGAAGACAATTTATTTGACCTCAAAATCTATTTTTACCCCAGAATTCTAATTATCCACAGCTGGAACTTTCTCTTCCCCCTGGCATGAGTGGGAGCAATGGAAAGACAAAGACAAAGAAAGGCAAATGAATGGGAAAAACATCTCCCTAGGTGTGAGGCAGGTCTGCAGAAGGACACAGAGGGACACAGAAGGACAATGTGTGTGTGCTCCCCATGGCCAGGGTCTGCCAAAGGTGTTTGTGTGCCAGGAGCTGCCCAAGGGAACAGGGGTGGAGGGGGCTCAGCCCTTCCCTCCCTCTCCAAGGTGCCCTCAGCTGACAGAGGCACTGGGACCTTTGCCTCTCATGCAAGGCTCTCATGCTCTCAAGAGATATTGCAGAATGGCCCTTATTACAGCTTTTTACCATAAAATCTGCTTGAAATTTACTTCTGCCCTGAATCTGATATAATTGATAAAACTGACTGAATAACTGGCACAGAGAAGTAACAGAGAATGAAAGTCTGGGGTATCTTGGAAGAAATGTAAAATATTTGGGCCCATTACCATCTCCCTCCCCTGTTCTGGTTCCCCAGTGTGAGGGAAGGAGCGAGGCCCAGGCTGAGCCTTTCCCTACACCAGGCTCACACAGGAATGCTGGCACAGACTGGCCAACACCTGCAGTGACCCACAGACATGTATTTACACATAAAGAGATTGTAAACCACTTCCTTCCTGCTCCAGAAAGGGAACAATTTAAAATATGAGGTAAAAACATCCCTCTCACCTGTGTCCTGCTATTTCAACTCTGTTATGTACATTCCAGTCCAAATAAAAACTGAATCTTCTTTCTGGAATAGACCCACTCAGATTTCCAGCAAACACACAAAGAAACATTTCTTCTTCTTTCCAACAGCTCATTTGGTCTTGCTCAATCTCTGGGATCACTGGATCTCCCAAGGAATACAACAGCAGAGTGGAGAGAGGTCAGATTTTATCGAGGCAGGAGCAAGTAAAGCTGAGCAGAGCAGGCCTTGCTCAGGCAGGTCACAGCAAGGCCATTTCCATACTGGGGAACACACAAATAATTTGAGTTTTTACATATATAGAAGAGATGCCCCAAGTCAGCTATAATTCTTTATGAGGTTTGCAGTTGTTGTGTTCCTCTTGAGTTTATCAGCTTGCACAGCTCTTGTGTAGCTGTTCCTAATTCACCTCAAACAGGCAAGGGGTGGGGTGGCCACAAAGGAGCAAAGGGAATAAATGAAACCTACTCAAATGAAAAGAAATACAGCCCAGGCCTGAGCTCTTTCCACCAAGACCTCCTGTGCA
This sequence comes from Parus major, assembly GCF_001522545.3. Lineage (NCBI taxonomy): Eukaryota > Metazoa > Chordata > Aves > Passeriformes > Paridae > Parus > Parus major. The sequence goes on along the minus strand of NC_031781.1, from coordinate 622,793 downwards.
CGTGGACACACACACACACACAAAGGTCACCCAGCGAAATAAAGTGGAAGGACCATTCCTGGAGATGGGGACTGGGCCTTTGGGAACTGGACCAGTTGAAGGAGACCAAAATTCCAGTTCAAGGCTGCTGACACCAATGAAAGCATGTTCCCCCTGTGGCTAGGGCTGAGGCTGCTCAACTTCAGCCACAGGCACTGCCCCAAGACAGAGCAAAGGGTGGAGGGCTGACTGCTCCTCTTGCCCTTGAACTGACAGGGTTTACTGTTTGGGATGGAAAAAGGTAAAACCCTCCTCTGGTTAATCTGGAAGCAGAAGAGTGTGAAATTAGCTCCTGAAATCTTTCTCCTTGCTGTGACCAGCTGCACTGAGCAACCCTTTCCAACCTTTCCCAACTACAGATGAACACTCCCTTCCTCCTAGCACAGCATTTTCCTTCTAATAGTATGCAAAGCATTTTCTTCATCAATTACCTGTCTAGAAAATGAAGAGTTGATGCTGAACACTGCCAGATCCTTTATATGATTGACTGTGGCTGGTTTTAGTCAGCAAAAGGTCTCCCAGTAACAAATGACTTGTCCATTTGTTCTCTGACAAGAAGCACAGTCGAGGTCTGGGTACCACTGGTGCTCAATCAAATCCCAATGCTGATGGAAAACTCCAGGTTTTGGTGACTCCTGACGTGCCCCAGTGGGGCTTGGAGAAATGTGTCACCCCTGAACGTGTGCAGGATGGATCTGGAAGGCCTGGAGCTATAAGATAGGAATTAACTGGAATGCCAATTGCACAAACATGGGTTTCTCAGTTGGCACTTCCCTGTTACATGCTTACAAAACTGTTAACTATGGAAAAAAAAGATGGATGGAAGAAGATCTTTTACTAAATGGTTTTTATAGGAAAAAAAACCAAAGAGAAGTTTGATGTATACAAGCTCACAGATAGTCCTTGTTTTACAGCTGGGGAACATAAATAATTTTTCCCTGCTAATGGGATTTTATGATACAGAATATCATAAAAATATAGAAAGATTTGTCCTTTATTTTAAGGACGTCCAAATTAAAGAAATTACTTGCATTCGTAGAGACTGGCCTGGGGATACAGTGACTACAGAACATTAACTCTCACCATACAGGTGATGTTTACAAGATTTTTAGATGAAGTTTTTACAACATAATAAAATTGTTGAATATGGCATAAAAATGTGCTAGACTTAATTTCTCCATTTCTTTTTGTGTACACATCGATCAAAATAAGATCAGCTGTAGAGAAGAAGAGGTTATTGTTTTGCCAAGAAATGTTGGATGAGATGATCCTCGAGGTCCCATCCAACCTGGGATTCTAGGATTATTAAACTGCAGAGAAATAAACATCCACATCTTGTAACTGTTTTCCCTTTAAAACATTTTGCAGAATAATTACAGCTGGAACAAAAGGGAACTCAAAAAATTGCAACACTGAAGCTTTTTGGGAAAGGGAAAAAAAAAAAAGAAAACAGCCACAAAAAAGTTCTGATATCTGTTTCTAAATTCTAATAAATACTTTGATTACACTATGCTTTGGCAGATCTGGCCTACAACTTTGGACTTCATCCAGTTCCCTGAAGAACCAGAGAAAATGGAGCTCAAAACTTTGGTTGTGTTCTTTCCTAAATGGCAAAATATAGCCCACCAATTTCACTGGCATTTTTCTCTGCATCATTTAGCAACACCACTGGAGACATTTTCCTGAAGCAGAGAAACAACTCTCCTTTTTGTCTATTTAAAATTGCAAGTTACTGCTCAGGGACATGCCCAAGCTTTAAAATAAGGAGCAGTAATTATTATTTCATTAATTCCATTTGGACATTCCTTTAAGAATTACAAAGCTTCAAATCTGCACTTACATATTACAGACTGAGGAACAGAGGAACACCAACACCTTCAAAGACAACTACCAAAAATGACAGTGTGAGCTATTACCTTAAAGTGTAACATTCTGGTAAGGCCTTGGTCTTGCAAATATTCAGCACATGAGCATTTCTACTAAAGCAAGACTCAAACATAGGCTTTTTCAGTGGTGGAGTTTCCTTTTATTTATATATATTTTAAGGCAACATATTATGAAAGTCGGAAGGAGGAAAATAACCCGGAAGCAGGAGGTTGGATCACCATCAGTGTCCACAGGTGGCCTGGACTCTGCACCTCAGCACAGACACTCCAGTGAGGTCACTGGCCCAGCCAAACCAGAACTTTGTGTCAGAAAGAGAAATCATTCCATGTTTTTTCCCAGTACTCCCACGTGAACATCTTCCCTCTCTAGTGCAATACCCTGCAGAAGTGACTACACCTAAAAATAATTGCTAAGAAAAGGTTCCAGCACTTACCACAAGGTCTGTACTGCCTTTCTAACCCTTTCTTCATTTGTTGGCAAATGATGATACACAGAATTGTATAAGAAAATAGAACATAAAAAGACAAAAATTAACTTAATTTACACAACCAATAAGAAAGTTTAAAGCAATAATAGAAAAATAATATAAACGCTAGATACATGAAATGCCAGTTCAACAGTATTAAGCTTTGGTAGAACAGTTAAAGAGCATAGCACCAATAAAACCCAATGTCAGCAAGGCTTCAGTAGGCATGAGCTGTGATGAAAATGTAGATTTTAGCAAGGAAAGTAGTGTAGGTTCCCTGCCGCCAGAGTTTCATTTCCACATCCAACAGGAAGTCTTTGGGCTCCTTGAGCTGGCGCTGCAGGTAGACGATGCCCGTGTAGGAGTTGAGCCTGCGGGTGCTGAAGAAGCCCTCCTCGTTGCCCTTGGTGATGGTGAGGACGATGCTGTCCCCGGCGTAGGCGGGCGAGGGCCCGATGCGGAAGATGTGGGCTGGCACCACGATATTGGTCTGGAAGTTGAGCTGGTAGTAGGTGATGCGCACCGGCGTGTTCTGGCACTCCAGGTAGTTGAAGCAGCTGATGCGTTCACACCTCCTGGGGAAAGAGGAGTGAGGCACCTTCAGTGGCCAGGGAACAGCAGGGGAAAACAAAAACCTTGGGGCACTGAAAAGGATTGGATCGAAGCCTTTGGATTTTAGCTTTTATATTTTTCATGTATTTGTAATCTTGCCATTCTTTAGTGTATAAACTCCATATACAGTGTTAGTTACTGCTTTCCCATTTTGGTCAGACAAAATAATTCCTCTCTAGGCCTGGGAATCACAGACACCTCACTGCCTCAGGCCCTGAAAAATGTAAACACGAGAGAGTTGGGGACAGCAAACTTGGGGTAAATTATTTCATTACCCAAAGTTGCAATTGGAAGATTAACCCCCAAAGTGCAAATGGACCAACTTTACAAAAGTATGAAAACCCATGAGCGTTGTCCATTTTGGGTGTAGCCCCTGGGGGGAGAGGGGGTGGAGAGGTTCATCTGCCCTAAATGTACCTGAAGGCCCTTAAATAAATAGAACTGCTTTTTATTCCCTTAATTTGCTCTGGCCTCTGTTTTTAGGCAGTCCCGAAAGGCATCAGGACAAACCACAGTACCAAATGTCAGTGTGTGATCAGCAGCTCTGCCCTCCCAGTGCCCATGAACATTTGTGGGTGTGTAATTGTCTGAGCAGTGCAGCCTGAGGCAGAGCTCAGAGGGCTGTGGGGAGCTGTGTGTGGAAGCTGCACAGGGAACAGCCAGAATCAGGGTGCAGACAGCACAGATGGGGAGCCAGGGGTTCAGCCCTGACAGGGCTGGGGCAGTGCTCCCAGAAGGTAAGAATGACACCCCTTAGAAAGGTACCTAAAACACAGGAGTGGGAAACAAACTCCTCAACTGGCAAAAAGCTGCTCAGTTCTGTAAGGCAGGAAAAGTATGTTTCAAGCCATAAGCAACTAAATATGGGTTCCCAAAGCACTGGCAGCCACCGAGGCAGGAAACAGGTAGGAAGACTTTGGGGCTCACAAGCCCCAGCTGCTGAGGAGCTGGGGATGTGCCATTCCCAGAACCCTGTGGCCTGGCAAGCTCAGTATCCTGCTCCCCTTCAACACTCCCTGAGGATCTGCAATCTGAATATTAAACAGGGAGCCCCAAACCCACTGTAAAAGTGGAGCACTGGGTAGCCCGGCTGCTCCTGCTCTGATACAAACAGCACAGAAGATCTTACTTTAAAACTTAATTATAAACAGAGCCATTTTAGAGCTGCACGGAGAGCTGCAGGCTCTGATCTCTGCTGTTCCAGCAGCAGCTGGAAGGCAAACAGGGGCTCTAGGGCTTAGGAGAATGAAGGATAACCAGACACAAACTCTGCATGGAGAAGGTCTATGAGCTCCAGGTGCCAAAGCAGCTTCTCAGAGCTCTGAGCACCCACACTCACCCACAAACTAAGCACCATAACACCAGAGGCACTGGGCTGGCTCTGGTGCTGCCCCAAGGCCATACTCACATGTCAGACACCTTCCTGTAGTTGGAAGGGCATTCGAAGGACAGGCAGCGGAAGCTGCCCTGGATGTTGTAGCAGGTCTCTGCAGCTGAACAGTTGTGGGTTCCTATTGCACACTCATCAATATCTAAGAAGAAACACAAGAAAAACATGTACTAAATTCAAAAGTAAGAATTAATTCCTAGTATTTTTCAGGAATAAACAAACCCCACCAATTAATTAACCCACACTAAAAGCCAACAGGGTCTTTTCACTGACTTTTTGAGATTGGAGAAAGCTGGGCTGCGCCAAAAGAATGCATCTGTGCACAAAGGTAGCCTTGGCTTAAAGCAGTGCAACTACAATAAATCTGGAGTTAAAGCAAGCAAATGCAAAATGGTCACTGCTGTCCTAAAGGATCCAGGAGATATTAACCATGGGAACCTAGAACAACACTTCAGAACAAGGCACACAGTTTCAAAAACCTAAATACAAATATCTCCCCATAATGAGATGTAATTACAGAAGACATAATAAAGAGCACTTAAAGCTCAAAGACACTTTATGGTCCAGAGCATAAATGTGGTTACCTAAATAACACATAGCCACAAGCCCAAGCCATGGGCCTGACAGCGCTGAAAACCAGACACAGTGACAAGGATCCAGCCCGAGCAAAAAGCATTGGCAGGGCTCTCACAATCACACTGTGTACTCCCAAACATCTAGACAGTGCATGGAGGCTTTAAAATGAAATCAATTCTAACAGAAAAGGCATGTGGACTGCGTAGGGCCCTGCAGCTCTGCCATTTGTCACACAGCAGAGACCCTTAGAGGGAAACTATAACCATTCCACTCCCTCCATTCCTCCATTCACACACTGAACCAGCTGGTTTAAAAGTCTCACAAAGGAAAGTCTACAATAAGAAATAGGAGAGAATCAAAGTCAAGTAAATCCCTTGCTGGTTCTCAGCAGTGCCCGTAGGTGAAAAGAAAATTTCTTCCACATTGCAATCATTGTCATGAATGCACTCCCTGCACCACTTTGGCTGCGCTGCAAAATACCACAGGCAGTTTCTGCAAAAGTGATCCATGTGTTGAGACAACTCATCTTTTGAAAAAAGGGTACAAGGAACATTCCACCAGTAACTCTTCAGAACTGGTCAGATGATGAGCAACTGGAGCCAGATCTTTAGCTGGGGGAAACCAAGATCATCTCCCTGCACTCAACAGAACCAACATCAACGCAGCCTTCCTCTGACCACGTTTTCAGACACACCTCAGTATCTTCCCAGACTTGTAACTACAGGCCTGCAGAGCTCCAAACAAGGGGATGTATCCAGGGGAGTTACAGCTGCAGTTTACTAAAGGTGAATTTTACATAAGAATTTAAGTGCATGTGGATATTACTGCACTCATACTTAAAAACACATTTAAAATATTTTAAAATGTTTTGAAAGGATTTTAATTGTCATTGCATCTGCTTCACTGCTCCACAGTCGGGATTTAAGTATGCTCATGCTGCTCATGATTTACACAGAACAGATTCACTGCCATTAGCTCTCAGAATCCAAGCACAGGAGATACATAACCAAAGGTAGATGAAGGGCTCCTGAAAGAGCAAGGGCAGGAAATGCCTGACAGTTGGTGTAAGGACTGCAGGAATGTGCAGAGTACTAAAGGTAATCAGATCCTCCATCAGGTTACACAGGCAGTGCATCCTTTGGAAAGAGGGGTTCAGCTCAGAACCATACAGCTGCATGCCAGATGAAAACCAGCAGACTCCCAGAAGGCATCTCCACAATTCTGAAGAAAAGGCGTGTGTGAGGGGAGGGTACTTGTCATTCCACTAACATTTATTAATGCCAGCAGGATTAAGCTTAGGTGACACTGCTGGATGGCCAAATTCCAATTACAGCTCCAATATTTAATCTCCCAGTTTTCTGGAGGAGAAAACTGTAACTCATAAAGAAGCCACAGATTTCTACATCTGGCACCTCAAAAACTCCCGATCCTTGAGTGCTGTGCCAAGGTGCACACAACAGCTCACGTGAGTAATCAAGTGCCTCAGTTTGAAGGATGAAGTGGGCTCCTTGGGAATTCATTTAAGCAATTAGCTCAGGCTGACAGCTGAGTTGCCACAGCACTTTCCTCTAGCAGAGGAAAACTGACTTTGTAGATACCAATATTTGGCAACTTTTTCAAAGACTGACTTTTGAAGAGTGACTGATACAAGGCATGGAGACCTGACTAAGTGTAATGGCTGAGCTCATTCCAAGGGTATGAATGAGCCAATCCTCAGGTGCTGTTACCTCTGCAGGTCCTGCCATTGGCTGCCATGGTGTAGCCCTGCTCGGGACAGGCGCACTGGTAGCTGCCGGGGACGTTGACGCAGCGGAAGGTGCAGAGGATGCCGGCGCTCTGCGTGCACTCATCAATGTCTGTGGGAAGAACACAGTCACATCCCCAGCAAACAAAACAAAACAAAACAAAACAAAACAAAACAAAACAAAACAAAACAAAACAACCCAAAACACAGATCTGCAAGGGGAGGCTGCAGGACACCAGGAAACTTTCACGTGACACATTTATAATATATTGCTAAAGGTGAGTGCAACCATGGTGGTCTGGCATTGCTCTGGTGCTTTCTGAAATGCTGAACACAAGTCTGCTCCCAGAAATACTGGCTACAAATAGTACACACTCATGGGAAGGAATAATGAGGGTGGGGCACGTCTGAGTTTGAAACACTCTCTCTGGTGTCTCTGTAATTGAGAGAAGCAGAGAACCACAGACTGCTTTAGGTCAGAAGGAAGCTTAAAACTCATTCCACCCCCTGCCATGGGCAGGGACACCTTCCATGAGACCAGGCTGAACCTGGCTTTGAACACTCCAGGGATGAGGAATCTCCCTGGGCAACCTGTGCTTCACTACCCTTTCAGCAATGAATTTTTCTAGGATTTCTTGCCAGGCTTCCCTGTGCTAGGAAGGGCGTTGGCTTCTTCACCATTCTTAAACAGAGACTCTCGAGTGTGTCAGTGTAGATAACTTCAGCTGAAGAGGTAAAACCCTTCCTTTCTCCATTCTGATCACTCTGCTCCTCATTCACCACAAGCAGCAGTCAGAGCAAACCTTCACTCGGCAGTGCAGGCATTCATTGATGCAATACAGGAATATCTTCCCACCTTATTTCTTCTGTCATAAGCTCTGGCCAATGAAACCATTACAATCACCTCCCTGGCTGTGCAGTCCCACAGGTATGCTCCACTCACTCAACTGCACTGGCCAATAGCTGAGTAACCTTTTGCAGCCTCTGTGGCAGCTGTATCTCACAACCATCCTCTGCCTCACCTGCAGCTGCTGATGGCCAGAGAGCTCTTGAGCTACAGAGAACAAACACACACACCCTGACCTGGTGAGGTAGCACCTTACCTTTACAGGAATGCCCATCTTCTGCCAGCTGGAAGCCTTGCCTGCAGTAACACTGGTATGAACCATAAACGTTGGCACACTCCTGGGTGCAGGGACTGTTATCACATTCATTCACATCTGCATTCAAAAACAAACCCACAGAGATGGCCACAGTGCTTCAGCACATTGTCTTCCACCTTTGCCAGCCCCTGAAAACCTCTACCTTCCTATCAGAGTGACTAAGGAAGGACTAATTGATCCCTACTTTTTCTGCCCCCTAGGCAGAATGCCAAGAAACCTCAGCATGTCTGTTACACCTGAATTTCATTTCTCCATATGCCAGTGGAAATATACACATATGCAGACATTTGCTTCAGACTTTATAGGTTTCAGTTCACTAAAATACGTAATTGTTGCCATAAGAAAATCATGGAAAACTCAAAAATTTTCCATTCAATTAAAAATCTTTTTTTGTAAGTTTTGTCACTACCAAGCTTCATCTTTATCAAAATTTGGTTTTCTGTTTTAACTTTGTTCTGTTCTCCTTTTCTGTCAGCTGAAAGAAAAGCAAAAAGTACATGGGGAAAGGAAGAAAGAGGAGAAACTTTTTGACACTCATCTGACAATTGCAGTGCTTGACTGTCTGCAAATTTGAGCACACAAAGGTTACTGTTTTTATATTTCACCTCAATGCCTTCTCTAAAGTCCCCTAATTCTCACAGCACTTTTCTCTTCATGGAGAAGAAGGCTGGTACCTTCACAGTGCTTGCCATCGTAGGAGAGGCGGAAGCCGGAGGAGCAGGTGCAGTGGTAGGAGCCCGGCGTGTTCTCACACGTGTGCTGGCACAGGCGCCCAGGGTAACTCCAGCACTCGTTTATGTCTGCCAGCACAACAAGCAAATGCACAATCAGCTGAGGGACACCAGCAAACGAGGTGCAGGAGGATATTTTTTAAAGTGTCAGAGATTGATTTGCAGAGTGTGAAGTGTTGCAACCTCGGGTTTGAGGCTGACTGACTCTGAGCTCCAACTGATGCACAGGAGGGACAGCAGACAAAGTCCTGGGTCGTGGCTCTTGGGGGTAAAGTGGTGAAACCTTCAGACAGACAAATTCCCACAGCAGCAGAAGCATAACCCACAGTGAAGTCCTCTGCAGATGGCCATGAGTGACAACCTGCAGTCAGACCAAGGCAGGGGCGCCTGGTCCCACATCCCAGCCGGGAGTGACAGAGCTCTGGATGTGCTGCACAGCCCAGCTCTGGAGGTGATCCCACTGCACTGCAGAACTGCAATGGTGCTGAACACTGCCTTGGGGCCCAGGGCTCAGTCAGTGTGTGCTCCCAGCCCCTCCCGTGCCCCACATACCGATGCAGCTGCGGCTGAAGGCGTCGTACTGATAGCCCATCTTGCAGTCACAGCGATAGCCCCCAGGCAGGTTGTGGCACAGCTGCCCCTCTCCACACCGGTGCACCCCAGTCTGGCACTCATCCACATCTGCAGAGACAGACAGGGCAAGCTGTTTCAGTACAGTTTGCTTAGAACAGTGTTTAAAAACAGACATAAAAAGGTCCACTGAACAGCACAGAACAGGGTAAGAAACTGGACAGAAAAGTAACACCAGCTTCTCCCTCTCTGCTCTTCTCAGAAGCAGTTGAGTGAAACTTGGGAAAAGCAGGGAATTATCTTCAAAATGAAAATAGTAACTGGACTTGCAACAGGGCTCTCCCAGTATATTCTGCATTTCAGTGTAAGCACATTTTAATTCTGATCAAACCATGACATTTAAAACCCCTCATTCTGATGTTCTGCCATTCCATGAGTCACACCAAGCCATTTAAAGCAAAACAAGAACCAGCCAGAAATTCTGCTTATCCCTTCAATTAAAGCAACTGCTATTTTCATCTCCACTTGCCCTCTCTGTCTGCTCCTGCTGTCTACCTTTTGCTCTTTTCCAATGTTGATCTTTTTTTCTTTTCTCAATCAGCTCCCATTTTGATATTCCCCATGGCCTCTCATCCAAAATCCAATACCAACAAATTAGTTGCTTCTCCACTCACACACACCATTTCCAATCTCATTTAAACATCCTCAGAGGAAGATGAGAGTTTTCAATACGGGCTGATTTACAAGACTTGCAACATGACTAAATAGCTCATCAGCATCTAACAAATCCCTCTTACCATCTGTGACAAGAAGCATAAAAAAGTCTGATTAACCCTCAAAACTGTGTATTTCTTCAAGTATTCCAAGCTCTGCCACTTCCTAAAACAACACGTCCTGCTTTTTTTCCTATTGTTCACATCTTCAACTACTTTTACAACCCAAATCCCTATTCATGTAATAATCATTAGGATGGATCTCCAAGACTGCAAATTCACCATACTGCACTATTTGAAATCATGAATTTGAGCACTAAATAATTTCAGAGGATTCCTGGGCAGTTCTCCATCAAACAACAGCCTTGGAGAGGCTGCACCCACACAGTCCCTGCAGGCACCAGGGTCAGGGATGGCAGGGAATGCCCCTCACTACACAGGAATTCCTGACAAGAACTGAGATTTCTGCTGGAACACTGAGTCCTCGTTTTCTTTTAACCAGGGGTCTCTAATGCAGATAACAATTTGTAAAGTAGTAGCTTTATTCATAATGAATTTGTGTGTGCAACCCTTTTGTTAGTTTCTCCAAGGTTCTGTATTCCATTGCATTCAGACTTTAATTAGTTCTAGGGCATTACACCATCAGAACTATGCCACATTTCACACTTACAGCAGTTTTCAGCTAAATCAGGCAGCTTTTAATAACTCATTTGCTAAATCAGAAAATCAGAACATCTTAAAGACAGATGAATTCTCTAAACAGAGGAGATGACCCTACAAGTGCTGTTCTGCTGAAGAAACACGTGCAGAGGATGTTTTTACTACTGTGAATAAATCTGATTCAGGAATCTAATTAGCTATTGTAGTGCCTCAAAGACACTAGTCTTTATCACAGAGGGAGGAAATTAGGACCATATGCTTTTCTTCTCTCTTCTCTCTGCCTACTTAAAAAAAGCCATTCAAAAAACACCAAACAGCACAGACCAGCACAGAGTGCACACAGCAAAGGCAGAGAAATCACTAATCTACATCAATTACGTTTTCCCAAAATCAAGCTAGAGAAGTCTCCTTATGCTGCTCCTGAACAGCCTTGTCAGTGGTGTAAAGCAGAGACAGAGGGCCATCAGGAATCACAACCCATTATGTCACCTCACTGTGCTCTAGAGCAGAGATGCTGGAGGATTAATGACAATTTCCTCCTCACTCATGGATTAACACTGTCACTTTCTTTTAGGAACAACTGGGGAGAAAAACTGGATTCTTTCTGTAGCATCCATTTGAAATTTAGGCACGTAACTTGCCCCAGCCGTTACAGAATCACAGAATCATTAAGGCTGGAAAAGGCCTCAGAGATCACCAAGTCCAGCTGCTGATCCAGCACCACCACGTTCACCACTAAGCCATGTCCCCAAGTGCCACACACACACGTTTTCTGACCGTGTCCAGGGATGGGGACTGCACTCCTGCCCTCATTTGCAGGGTACACGGAGCAAAGGCTGCTGGCACTGCAGCCAGGCCAGCTGTGCTGCTCAGGGCTGAGTCCTGCCTTGTGGGGAAAACGGCATTCAGGGAGACACTGCCATGGTGGTCACCCTAAAAACAACCTCAGCGTCACCACACTCCAGGTGGCGCAACCATACCCAGCCCAGGTGATGTGGCTGAGAAAGGACTGATCAAAAGCAGCTGCAGACTGTGTCTGCACACAACTGAGAGAGACAGGATTTTGGAGCTTCTTTTTGTAAGGACTGAAATACCCCAGGCTGTAACAGGACAGCTAAGAACACAGCCCTGCTTTGCCCTGAACTTACGAAACTCAGTATTTGAAAGCTTTTTCAATTTCGCAGTCGCACACATGAACTGTTCCTTCCAAATCTGCTACTTCCAAATCTTCTCTACCTTTCCTTACCCTGGCCATGCATGGTCTGGACAGTCCTGGGAGTAAAACCATGAGGAGAGGTAGAGAATAATGAAGAGGAAAAAGGCGAATGCAGAAAATATCTGTGGAAATGGGGCCTAGCTGTACCACTGGTGTGCACTACAAGTTGCTAACCATGACCAAACTTGTTGTAGTGCATCTAAAGAGATGGGAGAGGGATTACAACACAAACTAATGGCTCTCAACACAGTTCCCACCCACCTACAGCACTACAAAGCACATTTCCCTGAAGTGTCATCCTTCCTCTATTCCAGGGGGAAGATAGGTAAATACCTCTGGGGTATCACCACTAAGCAAACTGCTGCTTTGTCATTTCTTTGTTTCCCCTGCTGTCATTTTAGAATTTCCCATCTCATGTAACTTGGAACACAGGGAATTGGAGAACACCCATCCAGCCTTGCCTTGGGCACCAGGGACTGAGCTTCCCAGCCCTTGTCGCCTCATGTGTGCATTTACAGACAAATGCTAACAAGTGCTGGAATCTGCTATTCTGAGTCAGTAACTCCCTAAATATCACTGGAACAAATACAAATCAGGATCAAGCTGTGTGCCAGCCTATGTGAATATTTCATTCACTCATTCTCCTCAGAATTCTTTTCACACAGTGAGAACTTATCCTAAACTCTCACAAGTGGATGTAATGGGGAACACCATGCACAGAACATCCCTACAAAGAACATTCACTTGGTGCTACTCTTGTGAGTCCCCAAACCCAGCATTCCTCGTTTGCTGCAGATCCCTTCACTTCCAGGGTGGTACTACAAAAACCACCGAGGAATTGTGGTCTTGACTGACAGGATGAGTTTAAAAAGCAACTGAAGCACGTTCTCTCCAGAGTGGAAGCCAGTGAATCCCATCAGCAGCCAAAAACAGTTGCTGAGCATACCAAGAGAAACTCCATGGAGCAATGAGAAATCAGGATCCTGCAGCACAAACAAATCCCAGAGCTGCAGGGACAGCAAATTCCCATTCCTCAAACACATTTAGGAATCAGGAGGTAACTCTAAACATCTCTTTAGAAGTTAAATAGATTTTTCCCCTGAGAGCCCCCATCCAGCCCCACGCTGCCCTCACCAACACAGCGTGTGCCCTCCTCGTTGGAGTGGTACCCTCTGCTGCAGCTCAGCATGTTCCTCTGGCATGTGTAGGACCCCACGGTGTTGATGCAGTTGAATCCTGGCTTACAGGGCTCAGGAAGAGATGTGCACTCATTGATATCTGGTGAAGAAAATGAATAGAACAGTGAGAGATGCTATTTAACCCTTCTGGTCTATTTTCTTCCAACTGTCACTTCTTTTTCTTCAATTTCTTGTGCTACAAAGATAAAGCTGATGAAGGGCATAGTTCCAAATTCAACGTGCAAATATTCGCATCTTTAAATGGACATCAGTGTTGACACTCAGTTCACAGCAGGGTTTGAGGAAAACTCCACATCCAAGAGGTCAATGCACAGCTCCTGAGAGGTCCAGGAGCTGCAGCACAGGGCACAGAGCCGTGCTGCTCACACTTACCCACACAGTTCCCCTCAGGGTCTTGCAGGAACCCATCCATGCAGCGCTGCTTTGACTCGCAGTAGAACGACCCCTCAGTGTTCTGACAAACAAAGTTCACTTTGCAGCTGTGAGTTCCTCTCTCGCACTCATCGATGTCTGTTCATCACACCAAAACACCAAACTGGGGTTAGTTCAGCTCTACCTTTCAGTAGCCTTCATGGCCAGGTAACCTCCAGAAAGGAAATTAGGAGGCATTATTTCAACAGACACGTGTTACCAATGGGAAGTCTGAGAGTTAAGTGTGTGTGCTCTTGGACATCACTTCAGGATTTGTCAGCTCCTGCAGCAAATTTGATTCAGGTCCTTACTGCCTCATTTACAGCATCTCTCACAACCCACAAATACCAAAATTAGCTTTTTACTACTGCAGTTTTTTACTACTACTGTAAAACAATTTGTAAATATTGTAATCCTCTAGCACCTGATTTCAAGACTAGAAGTTAAATTAGATTAGTAATAAATGTTAGAAATGCTCCAGAATCAGACAGCAGAACAAGACATTCACAAAATAGCCTCTTCAAGTAAACCAAGCTTTATTTATGACAGCTGTCTATAAAGGGAGATTTCTGATAATATCTATTTTATAACTTTATGTTCTATGTCAAAAGCTAAGTTCTCTCCTTAGGCATCTCTTACTCCAGCTATCAAGGAACTGTAAAACTTGTAGATGTAAATAACAGTGAGTTTTGCCGTGAATGCAGGGCATGTGTGTCCCTGCACACTCCTATGCTGCTGTGAGCACTGATGTTCCCTTCTTTGTCAGACACCTACAGAGGCCAGGACAGGGGGGATGAAGAATAACTTCATAACCCTGTGACCATTCCAAATGGTTACATGTAAATGTAAAATGCAAATAAATGCTGAAAGAGATTCTGAACACAGGAAGGATGGGGCTATCAGCCCCGTGATCCATTCAGGCTGGGAATTTTTGCTGGAATCGCCAGCAAACAGCATCAGCTGAGCCAGGCAGAGGAGCTAAGGGGGATTCCTCCATCAGGGAGATGGCAAACCCTAATTCAGAAGGTTTCATCCATGTTCTAAGTAATTTATAGTTATCCCTGGAAACCATTTCAAATGAGTGAATCTGCAGGAGGAGTCTGAAAAGCCCAACACTTCCATGATGAGCAACCTTTTTTAGCTGCAGAGCTGGCATCACAGAGCAGCAACACCAAAATGCTGTGCAATCCCTTCCCTTCCCTCTGTGTTAAGAGCTGAAGAACACTTTCCTTACCCACACACTCCCCATCCTTCAGCTCGTGGCCGGGCTGGCAGCTCAGCTCCTGCAGGCAGCGGAAGGAGCCCATGGTGTTGACACAGTGCTCTCTCCTCTGGCAGGTGTGTCTCTCTGTCACACACTCATTGATGTCTGTGAGAAAGAGGGAACAAATCAGTGCCACAGTGTGCCAGGGCATCTCCCTGTTCCTGCTCTTTTGGAAGGAGCAGAAAGCTCAAATGAAAGACAGCCAATACAGGTACAGTGCTCTGATGGAAGATGTTTTTAGTCCAGGGCCTTTGGTTAGCACAGAGTGACTGAAGAGACACAAATCACAGGGGTGTTTCCTCCTCCTCCCCTTTTCCCAAATGCCATGGGGATGGTTCAGGCACTGGGGACAGGATGGACAGAACTGAGGAAAGGCAGGGTGGGCAGAGGATTGATGAGCAGCCAGTGGTGAAGGGATGGGAACTCCTGGACAAGTGAATGAGAAAGGGATCAATGCCCAGTGCTCCTCACCAGACTTCCACAGCCCAGGCCACTGAGCAGTCCTGCTGCCTCAGGCCAGGCTGACAGGGGATGCTGGGGTGGCACTGCTCCAGGGATGGGAGCTGAGGCTGCCTGCTCAGCTGGATCATGCTGGTACCTGTTCCCTAAGGAATGCATCTTGGGACTGAATATGCAGGGACTCATGGAGAGGAACCCTGATGGCCCAATCAGGTCTGTAAATTTGTATTTTGAGCTTTAAAGAGATTTGATTTCAGCAGGTGGAGTAGTGGAAAGGTTCTTTTTTAAAAATCACTTCAACACAAGATTGCAGAGCCTGGGACAATTAGGGAAGGAATATGAAACACCTTTAAAATTATACGTTTTGATAGGCTTGGATGAAATTATCTCAAATTCAGCTTTTGCTTATGTTAATAATGAAAGCTACAACAGCCTGATGAGAAAATACTTCGAAGCAACAAAAAGGGACAGAGACTGAGAAATTGTCTTGCCAACCTCTACAAAACCTCACACGTTCCCAGTTCTATATAAAGCTAAGAATTGCTAGAGCTAACAAAAGCCAAATGTGACCAGAACCATTACCAGTCCTCTGGCTGCTCTGTGCATGAAGCTGTTTTCATACTACACAATAAAGCAAGTATTGTTTAAATCAGATTTTCAATTTGGCTGTAGAACCTCATTCTCAGATAAGTACATCAGATACATGACTTCCCCTGTGGAGCACAAAAACAGGAAAAGCAATTTGAAAAGATTTTTGTCTTTAAAAACAAGTCAGCTGGTTTTCTAGCAAAGAAATTAGGAGGAGCACCAAAAAACTTCAGTTCCTGGTGGACTTGGATAACTGGTGATGTGCACTGAGTTTTGCAAGACCTGCACTAGCTTGGTTACATTTCACTTCTCACTTATTCCTACTTTCTTTTTTTTTTTGCTCTCTGCCATTGCTACTCTCCACATGCTTGGCTGATCCAAAGCAAGGTCCTGGCCATCACCTGGATATCTTTCTACCTCCTGTCCCATACAAAGTCTGAGCTCCTCCACCGAGGAGCAGGTCCTTGCCTGGCCCAATGTTCCTACAGGGTTATCTCCCCCTAATGCCCGTGCACCTTCCCAGTTTCTATTCATTAGAGTGAGGAGCATTTTCACAAGTGATCCTGTGGGTGTAGCAAAACCCCTTCACATGCTGGGAGATGAATACAAGATGCTGTGGTAGATCCCTCTTGCCTACTTAAACTTAATTCTTTCATATAATTTTAATTTTTTAAAAAAATTTTATTTTAGAGAAAACCAGCAATGGATGGCCACTTAACAGCACCCAAAGCACTGCAAGACTTTCTGCTGGCTGTACCACAGATCTGAGATTATCTATTCTTGCAAACCCCAAAGAGAACTCTCACATAAACACACTGACAGCATCACACTGCAGCTCATGAGCGTGAGTCAGTCCAGCACCACATCAAAAGAGAAAGCATGTTTGTCTGAAATATGAACCAAAGAGGGTAGGAGGCATTCCACGTGATCAGCAGGTGGAATATTAAGTAACAGGCATAAAAAAAGGTTGTGATGTCAGAGGGAAAAAAAAATCTAATACGATTTCATGTTTTGTCTCTGTTTTTGATTCAATTTTCAAAACTCTGAGTACTTGCAAAAATATGGAGAACTGACTGGAAAGCATTTGGGGAAGTTAAAATGATGGAAACAGCAGATTAGAATGCAGAATTCTTACTTTAAATGGAAGTTTTGTGCATGTGAGACACTGACAAGCTCTAAAGCCTGACTGTGAGCTGGGCTGAGCTGCAAGGCTTAAACCCTGAGCCATGGCCTTGCAAAGCTCTGCTCTGCCTGTCCAGAGTCAGGACATGAACCTCTGGCTGTGTTATCAGGCCAGCTGCCGGCCCACCACAATCCCCTGGACAGTTTATCATGCAAACATGTCCAGTTTTGTTCACTTTTCTAAACAAATTCCTAAATTTGCCACAGAATCTGGAGTGCCCATAGCAGGTCTCCCTCCAGTCCTGGAGGCCAACTCCACAAGTCAGTAAGATGCTTGACAGAGCACTAGGAATAAATAACAAGAGCTACGTTTTCAATCTCAAACACAGTTAATTCTAACACTGGACCAGCTGTGGTATTCATCCAACCCAATTAAGGCTGTGAGGGAAAGTAAGATGATATTTACTTTAAAAAACTGGAAAAAGAGGAAAAATAACTCAGTCCTATACTTTAAACAAGTCACACAGTTAATTTTTGAGGAATCTACTCAGTCTGTGTGTGTGTGGCAGCAACATTCCTCACTTTATGGCAGTAAAACCCAGAATGAAATACAATCATGTAGTAACTCTTTTTTCCCCCAGATCTGCTGCTGCAAACAGCAATACACACCATCCCTGAGCACATTTCTGCACCCAAGAGCTGGCATTTCTGCCATCAACATTTTACCTAGTGCAATTTATTTCAATATGCACTTTGACATCAAAAGCTCATTTTGATGCACCTTCCTATTAAAAAAGTGAAATGTAGACTTTTCTTGTGCTGCATCTGCAGTTTCTCATTATTTTTTTCTCTTTAAATCGCCTCAGCTCTGTTTGTTTTATGGGACACATCTGTGCAATGCAGGCACTTTGTAAATTTGCAACCACCCACCCTGTGGCTCCAGGAATAAAGAGCCCATGTCCTGCTCCCTGTCAGAAGGGAAACTGAGGTGGGAGTAGCAAAGACAGGAGCAGAGCTGTCAGTGTGCAGTGGGTGGTGTGAATGACTTTGCCTGAAAGTCACCAGAAAAGCAATGCCCAGCCTGGCTCTTATCTCTGGAGAACATGGAGCTTCCAATCCAAGGACATTTCAGTATCTGCTCCCAAAGACACACAGAGGCACTGTGTGAGAGCTGTTTGAACAGCTGGTGACTCCTCTCTGTGCATGACTGGCTTTTTTGGGAATCCTGGGCTTCTGCTCCTGAATGCACCTGGAATTATAATCCCTCTACCTCTGACGAAAGGAAAAGATTGTTCCTCCAGTCCCTAAAATAGGCAAAGAGTAACATCGTTAAACCAACAAGAATTTGCAAGCTAATTACCAAAGGCTTTCTCCTGGTGTTTGGGACAGCTCAAGGTGGAGAACAAAAGCTGTTAGGCTGGAAAAGGATACCCCAGGAGAACGAGGCAGTGAGCAAAACACAAACCACAGTATGCCTGTGGCTTTCCCCTTGGACTACAAAAGTAGGAAAAAATGTTAAACACGGCAAATGTTCTCCTGGCACAAGACATGGAGCGGAGCTGGATGGGAGTAGGGAGCACACAAAAAAAGGGACGTGAATTTCCAAAGTTTTTTAGGTTATTTAAAAGGATACCTGTAAAAACTGCTCTGCATTAGAGGAATATAGAGGTTTGGTGTTTAGTGAGGGAGAAGGGTTTCACAGATGAGAGTTGTGTCTTTGCTTCCATAAGCAGTGCCTGAGGTTTATCTGGTATCAGTCATAATAAAACTGCAAACTGTTCTAATGTCCTGGGACAGAGGGAGAACATGAATCAAAGGAAGTACATGGCACGTGCCACAGCAGCTGCTGCCAAAGCTGCAGACACACAGGCACTGGTTTAGTTTCAGAACACTCCTGGGAGAGGTGAAAAAGAACATCCTTCCTGCAGAGTCTAGGGAAAACATCAGGGTGTTCACTGGCAAGAGTCAGGAGCAGAGTTCAAGGAGGGGCCATTCCTGGAGCTGCCAGGCTCCCATGCAGGAGTGTAGGGCCTGCATCAGGCTCTGGGCACACCCTGGACACCTCCAGCACCAGCCTCACCTCAGGCTGAGCTGTCTCATAAAGGCCTCCTTCCTTTCACTGCTGTTCTGTCAGCCATTTCATTGAAACCAAGTAATTCCATTAGTTTTCATTCTTACCAGTGCCTCTGATTTCAAAATAAATAATAATAACAACTAAGAAATAAAAAGCCAATGTCAACAATTTAAGGAACACCCAAAAAGTGATAAATCACAGTTCTTCTCTGGATTCTGACACTGTAGATGATACTGCTCATGCCCAAATGCTACACAGTTCTTATTAATCAGATGGGATCATAGAGCTTTAAAGACAGGAACAAAACCAAAGGTGTGGTGGTCAGAAAAACAGTGTTATAAACATAGACAGGAGGACAGGGGTGGAAGAAAGCACTTCATTCACACAGGACATCATAGTCATGGGCACTGATGCCTTCATGGATGACTGGAGGTCTCCAGGTACTCCATTTGTCCAGGCAACACTGCTGCTGCCTCCTAACCCAGCCTCTAGAAAAGTACCCAAAAAAGAAACTACTTCACATAAGCTGAGGCCCTGGCTGCTGGAAGCAAATTAAATCCTCATAAATACGCTTGTAAAAATGGATTGGTTTCTTACATGAAGTTAAACAGCAGGGATGATCCAGCAGAATTATGACACATCCTTTATTTTTACACAAAGAAATTCATGCCAGAATCAACAAAAGACTCATGTGAATTTTAAAATGCCCTCCCTTTGGAATGTATCATTTCCAGTGCCCGCACTCATGCAGATTCTTGAGCTGCATTTCTGAAGTTTTGTTTGGTGGTGTCTGGAACTCGGCAGTGTTGAACTGTGCAGAGGGATCAGCTGCTCTGATCCTTTAGCTCAGTTTGCAGCCATCAGAGCCGCTGTGCTCACCACACCCTCAGGGCTCAGGGCAAGGCTACCTGCATCCTCAGAACTATGGCTGGGGGAAAAGCCAAACAGCACACAACTCATGAGGTGAAGGGCTGAGCAAATGGTGCACATGTGTTTGTACTGACTGGCTCTGAGGTGTCAGATGCAGGGATGGCCAGAGAGCCTGGAGCACGATGGTGTGGAGGCGTTGCAGAGCATGGAGAGCTGTGATGCTGTGGTGAACTGCGTGTGCCTCTCGTCTTACCAACACATTTCCTATGCCTGTTGAGAATAAAGCCCTCTGCACACATCCCACTGTGGCTGACACAGGAGAATGATCCCAGTGTGTTCTCACATAATTGTCCGCTGGAACAAGCCTGAGCACCTGTGAGGCACTCATCCAAATCTACAGCAGCACAGGGCAGCCAAAAGGGAAAAACAGAACTCCATTAGAACAGTTCCTGAAACAAAACAACATTTCTTTCACGCCGGGGATACCGAGATGGAGTGTGCTGGAGCTCCCACATCAGCACCAGGCTGTAATACAAGCATTGTTACACTGAAAACAGGGCTGGAATAAACCCTCAGAAATCATTCAGTCCATGCTCACACTCCTGTACTTTTACAATTCCAGAAAGAAATATCCTTAAAAACAGGCAGGTGTTCGCACAGAGACAGTGCACACTCCTTGAAGGAAACCTGTTCCAGTGCACCACCACCCTCACCATCAGATCCTGACTCAATAGAGATTATAAATGTCCCTTGCCAACATTTAAAGTCACTGTTTCCACTGAAAAATACAATTTTTTTTCATTTCCTGTAGGAAAACGATTGCCTTGAAATGCCCCTTTTGATTCTGACACTAATTAATCAAATTAGCTTCCACCACACTTGAGTAAGCAGTGTACTGTGAATATTTCATCTGGTGATATTAAAATCCCATTTTCTTCACAGACTGTCAGGAATTTCATGAAAATGATTTGTTATTCAATAACATCTAAGATTAAGAGTGATGTGGATCATTTGTGAACAGTTCTGAGCATTGGGAGCTCCTGTTTGCATTTCACTGTCACTGCTCCCTTAGAGATCTGTAATTAAGGCATGTCACAGGGCATTGCTTCTGATCCCCAAACCCTCCCTGGGCAAACATATCCCTTGTCACCACTCAAGAACGTCCATTTAAAATTTCTGTGATGGGAGTGGTGCTGATGGAGCTTTGGAATTCACCGCTCATCACTGGGCAGGCCAGAGCTCCAGCAGCAAGAGGAACACCTGGAGCAGGCCCAGATCCCATGGCACATCGTGCCTCAGCTGTGAAGCCTCCCTGAGTTCAGGTTTCCAAGGCAAGAGGAAGTAGAAGCAAACAGAGCAGCTGCCAGGGCAGAGCTGTGCTCTGAGGGTGACCCAGGACAGCAAAGGTGCCTGTGTCCTGCTTGCTGCTCCTGTTCCCAGTGAGACTGCTGTGTGCCCACAGTTGTGCACACAGAGCCTTAGGAAGAACCTGAGTGGGAAGAGAAACCAGGACTGAAAAAAAGCCTGCAATGTCAGAGTTAAAAAGCACCAGCCTAGGCTTGCCTCCACCTCGCCAGGTAACAGCCCTGCTGTGCTTCAGAAGGTATCTGTGAGGCAGAACTGGGGCTCCTTCTGCCAAATGGTCTCTCTGATGGCACTGCAATTCCCAATTCTGAAAATGAGGAACACCCAGGGGTGTGGGGTACATGAACATTTAACCATGGCTCTGTGGGGAGTCCAAAGCTCTCACCTTCACAGGAAACCCCGTCAGCCATGAGTGTGTACCCAGCCATGCAGGAGCACACAGCATCTCCTTCCACGATGTTGCACAGGTGCTTGCAGGGGCCGTTATCTGCACAACACAAAATTGCAAAATACATCAGGACCCCCAGCACAGATCAGCTGCAGCTCCACTGCAGGCCAGCCAGGCACAATCTGAGCTCAGGCAATAAGCCTGTAGCCAACCTGTCCAGGCAACCCTAAGCACTGCTTCCAACCCTCCTGCTGCACACAGACACACCTGGCCACTCCTATCTGCACTGCTCACATCACCCTGCACAGCTGCACTGCCCACCCCAGCCTGAGGAGCAGGTGGGGAATAACCCTGAAAGCAGAGAGCAGCCTCAAATTTCTCCCTCAGGTCTCCCCTGACAATTCTTCAGCCTTGTGCCAGCAGTAACAGATTAGAGCTGTGCACTGAAATCAGACTGGAGAAGGGATGAGTGGAATTTTATTCTGTTTCCAAACATTCCTCTGCAGCTGACACCCCCAATGTACCTTTGCACTTGTCCTGCTCTTCCTGCAAGGACACCACGAGGATGGGCTGGGAGGGAGAAGCTACTGGAGGGATGGTGGCTTCGGCTTCCAGCCTGGTCACCTGTCCTCTGTCAGGATCTGCAAGGCAAGGGAGGGTCAGGGACAGCTCCATCCCCACCAGACACAGCAACGGGTGATCCCATTCATCCCACTCCCTCATGGTCCAGAGGAGAAAACAAACATCATGGATACAGATCGGAGAGCCTAGCTGACAGTAACTTCTGTAAAATACTGCAGTATCTGAATAAACTGGAAAGAGCTAATTTAATTTTTAAAATATTTGCTGTATTTTAAATACAGTGACTGTCTTTCATTCGGTATTTGATGGAAAAAGAAACCCAAACCCAAAACAAGCCTTTGACCTTATCCTGTCCATCCTATTTCAATGCAAACAAACAACAAAAACCTTTGCAAGGACAGGATACTTTGGAATGACTTTTGTACAGCCAAGTGGAAAACATGACAGCTGCTGTCTGCCACTAATACTTTCAACAGACAATAATGTTAAAGGTACAGCAAAAAAAGAGCTCTGTTACATCAGTAAGAGTAACCCAGTTTATCAGTATCATCAAAACAGAAAGAACAAAAGAAACAAACAAAAGAAGCCTAAATCCATAGGGCTGAATTCTCCCTTAAGAGGGATGTGTCCTGTCCCCACTGAGTTCAAGTGTCACCTGGAGCAAAGTGTGAGCTCCAAAACAGTGACAACATTAAATGACTAATGGTGACTGAAGTGCAGCTTTGGAGTATGGGAAGAGTGATTCCCTTAAACAAATGAAGTCAGCAGGTGTGGAACAGAGACAAACAAAAATCACCTGCTTGGGGCACGGCCTGAATGATTTCCCCAGGAATGCCCAAGATGTGCACAGACACAGAGGAACAAGGAGAATTGAAAGGCCACTGTGCCAGGTATGGTCCAGCCAAGCAAAGGTTCCCAATCACCTCCCTCACCCTCCCTCAACTTGGCCCAGCAATGGCAGCACCACCCTCCCTGCCCTGGCCCCTGTCGTGCACCTCTGCAGTCCCACGGTGTCCCCTGCCCCTGTCACAATCCCATTCCCCAGCTGAGCTCTGCAAACCCCTCTGCACCCCTGGGCACACCGCTGGGCACCACAGTCCTGCAGATCTGCAGGAACATGACTTCCCAGGTCACAAGATGCTTCACCCAGAACTTCAGCTGACACAGTTGTCATGGAGTTACTTTACCTTTAAGAAAAGTTGAAGTTTCTGGGAACTGCCTGGAGTCTTTTCTCCTGACCAATTATCGGTCATTGCTGAGAACTGACAGCAGTTTAGGCCATTGAAAAGTGGGATCAATTTGTGAACCCTACCTTAAAGTGTAAAACCAGAGCTCTCTTGGTTCTCTTTGTTTCCTGGCTGTGAAGGGTAGCAGAGCTCCGGCCTCCCGTTCCCAGCCCAGGCCATGCGGCCGGGCGGGGACAGGGCTGGGCCTG
This sequence comes from Parus major, assembly GCF_001522545.3. Taxonomy (NCBI): domain Eukaryota; kingdom Metazoa; phylum Chordata; class Aves; order Passeriformes; family Paridae; genus Parus; species Parus major. The sequence goes on along the minus strand of NC_031781.1, from coordinate 599,269 downwards.
CTGCATCTCCCGGCTGGGAGATGGGGCCTGCGGGGGGTTTTCCCTGGGCTCGGGCCGGGCCGGGCCGATCTCTGGCTCGGCTGCAGGGTTTTTGCTGTAACTAAATTCACTAGAAACTGCTGAGTGAAGAAGGAGAGGGGCTCTGGGCCTGCAGCGGGCTGGGGCGGCGACTACACTCTCCAGAGCAGCCATGAGGAACTTTCCATCACAGACTCCTGCACCAGCCGAGGCCACAGAACTGCCTACAACAGCCTGGGCAAGATTTTAACTCTTTCATTACCCAGATGAGACTTGCGGATTAATCTTTTTATCCAGAGAGAGAAAAGGAGAGTGATCAACATGAAAAGAGACTTTATAAACTACCAGTGACAAGAAAGAAAAGAAGCTTCAGAAAGGTAGAGAATTAAGAAGATGATTTAATTTAGCTGAAATATCTTTCTGTTAGACTATGGAGATGGACAATGAAGTCCTGGAAAGAACTCCTTTAATTCATGATAAGTATCTAGGGAGGAATAAAGTGTTCAAAGTGTAAACTTGAGTAATTATGGTATAGTGAAGTGTTGGGAGATTTGAAGCCTTGAGAGGCGATGAGAAAACTGTTGTCTAGTGAAGCTCACAGAAACAGATGAAGAAGACTTTTTTACCTTTGAATACTCATCCTTAAAAATGCTATCCCTCGACTCATGACCTATACACATCTCAGAGTGATGTAAAAATGGGAGGGGTGGGCTCTGATAACAGCAGCTCTGGGCAGCTGATATCAGGGCAATGGAAAACTATAACAAAAATAGTTTTCTTGTGAGAAACTCCATAAATTAACAGGAAGAAACTTCTGTTTCTCTACAAAGACTGATGAAAAGACTGTAGCAAGAATTGGGACTGTTTTAACCACCTAAGTTCCAAAGTTTTTGTCTCTGTTGTCGTGTGAACAAAGGAATAGTGAGTAGATAAGAGATGAAAAGGTTTTTCTGGAAGTTTATTCTGGTGTTCTTATTACTGTAGTTTGTCAATAAACTTTGTTTATTCCTTTTAAGTTTTATGCCTGTTTTGCTCTTGTTCTAATCCATATCTCACAGCAAGAAATAAGTAATTTTCTTAGTTATTAGTTTTTAAACCATGACAACAGTGCTGGGAGAAAAACTGCAAAGCAAGACCACAGATACACTCCAGGTGAGCAATCAGGCCAAATTCTGCAGTGTTAAAATAACTTTTCTTTGCCTCTTTTGGATTAGGCTCCTTTTCCAGAATTTTAATATAAGCAGAGCAGACAGCTGCCACAGGAACAGTCAAATGCATTCCTGAGGTAAAGGCTGTAACACAACATTGAGAAGGATCACATACAGAACACTCTTTTTGGCTTGGGCAGAGGATTAGAAGCGTAAGGAATTCTGTCATTGGATGGAAACACTGGTTTTGCTTGTTAAATAACAGAAAGCACTTGTAACTAATATGAGGTTTCAGCTTTCTGGGTTATCTGACTTGAAATTGTGCCATTGGAGAACTCCACACGTCAAAACAATTAGAACACAATAGACTTTACTTTCCAGACTTCCACCACATAAATTTAGATAAATACAGAGAAATTTAGAGTTTGTTATCACTGAAGCATGTTAATTTCAGATAAAAATCAAAGCTTAGGAAACAATGTTGTCTGTCTGAACTGAGTTGAGTTTATCTAACTTACCTAAAGAAAACCTAACTGTGAAATACAAAATTACTCTGAGAAGAACAGGTACTTCTTTAAAAATCTTTACAAATCCTCTTCTGAAAAGTGCAAACACTCTTGATTTGAACATATGAAACACCACCCTTATCCCATACCACCAAACACAAAAATAAGGCATACTTGAGTTTCCTATATTATAATTTTTCTTTTTACAAAATTTTGGGTTTTGACCATGAATCAACACCCATTAAAAAAACCTCAGAGAGAATCTGCAGAGTTTCTCATATCCCTTTTCTCACCTGGAGAGCAGCTGATGCCATCCTCCTGCAGGGTGAACTCTGGGAAACACGAGCATTTGTAGGAGCCCACGGTGTTGATGCAGAGATGCTGGCAGAGCTCCCCCCCATAGAGAAGACACTCATCCAGGTCATCTCCAGGCAGGTTATTGGACAGCTCAGCCTCACTGCTGATGGACAATGCTGCATGGTGATCTTCCCTCTCTGAAACTACAGCAGAACATCTCTCACAGCTGTTTTAGTGTTGGGACTGGAAAGAATGGGGTATGTGTGCACACAAATGCCAAGAAAAGGCAGATCTACCCCAGTTACTGAAAGGATAAGAACAAAGGAACCCATCCTGGAGATAACACTGATGTGCTGGAGGGCCATCTCCTCCTTCCCTAAGGCTGTAGGGACAGATATTTTGCAGAGGCACTGAGAAACAGCCACAAGGGAGATCACAAGCTCACCTTTCACATGACTGCCAACCCCATTCCCACTGACATTTGAACTAAGGTACTGTGCTGAGCCCCATCTGAAACTGGCCCCACACTGAATTTCTAAATGCAGAAGTTATTCAGTTGGTTTGGAAACTTTCCAATATCACAATTTGTTGGCTTCTCCTGCATTAGCATTAGCAGCAGCTGGGAGCCACCAAGCAGTGACATGGCTGTCCTTCCTGCTGCCTCTAAACAGCAGCCAAAGCTGGAACACCACCTGCTCCCATTCCTGACCAAGTCTGACAAGGCTTTCTGTGACAATAAAATGAATCCTTAAGCAACATTCTCAGTCAGCTTTTCTTGAACACACACAGCCAAAGTTCCTTGCTCAGTGAGGTCCTAGGTATATTTAAGGATGAGAAACATCCACATATTCTTTGCTTTTTCCAGCCTGCTTTAGGAACAAGGAAATCTGTAGCTGACCTGAGAGGAAAGCAGCAGTGCCCCCAACGCACTGCTCCCTCCAGAATCTCCCCTGAGGGTCTGTGTGAGGCAGAGCCCTTGTCTGCAGCATCTCAGTTACAAATGGACACTCACCCTTCTCGGGGGTCACGGTTGGCAAAGGCTCAGGATGCCGTTTGATCTCGGGATGGATGAAGTGATCCCCCCCTTCACAGCAGGACAGCATCACATGGCTGCAGGGGTAGCCCAGGTTGATGTTGGACTCACAGCTTTTCCCCTCAGTCCTCAGGCGCAGGCCCAGGCTGCAGCAGTCACAGCATTGCTGCAGGACAAGAGCAATGTCAGCAACGAGCATTTGAGAGCACTCAACCAACTGCCAGGGCACTGGTGGAGTCCTCGTCCCTGGAAGTGGTCAGAAGTGGATGTGACACTTGAGGACATGGTTTAGTGATGAACAGGGCGGTGGTACTGGGTTTACAGTTGCACTTGATCATCTTAGGGGTCTTTTCCCACCTTAACAATTCTATTCCATGATTTAACATGGCTTCAAGGATGAGCCCACACACCTGGAACTGATCTGCACTTGCCTAAGCAGTGGAGCATCTGGAAAAACATTTGGAGTGTGGACAGTTGTAAATATCAGAGCTTTACTTGTGCTTGTTTTTGCCATTCTGCACCAACGGGTCAACTACAGCCACAACAAACACAAGGTCTGACTGTGCCAGTGATTTCAGCAACTCCACACAGCAGGAAGGAGTGGTGCTGCAGATCAGCTCCGCCCAGCTCTTGCTCACAGGCCTTGCTTGTGTGTAGTATGAACAAAAATGATAACCAAAATAACACAGATCTGCACCTCCTTGCATTACAGCTCAAAACATGGTCAGTTTGAAGCAACGTGACAGGAACTGGAAATAACTTGCACAGACATGTGGGTCAGCAGCATCCCAGCCCTGTCAGGTGTCAGTAAAGACTCTCCTCTCTGTGCTACTGCCCAGCAAACCTGCTCTGACCTTTAATTACCTGTCTGTGCTGGACAGCATCCTGTTGAGACTGGCTGGAGGGAGGCCAGACTGTATTTGATCCTTTCTCCTCCGTCAGAGTATCTGAACAGTAGCTTCGCTGACACATTCATCTCCCACCTCTTACAGCTTGCTTTGCTGCAGGTGGCAGACAAAAACTGTGCTGCTTTACTCAATCTCAGACAAATCTACTGCACAGTCAGGTCACAAAAAGGCATCAGATAAATGATACCAAACTCACTGTGGATGCACAGTGGATATCTAAGCAAGCAGGGAAGTTGAGGAGCTGCGAGTCTCTGCTGCAGAGACAACAGGGGTCATATCTGAGCTGGACATGCCTTTGTGGATTTGAATTTAAGTGTCCTCTGATCCCTAACTGATTTTTGTATTTTAGCTATAACTAACATCTGTTTCACTGACAGAAAAGCAGAGAGTCTCGTCTCTTCTGCAGCTCCTTTGATAGCCACCCACACACTGAGAGTTTGCAGTTACACTGGAACAGCTTCTCTGAACCCAGAGAGGAGGCTCCAGTCTGTTCAAACATTCACCCCGTGAAAAGGGACATGGGAAATGAAGGGCAGGATTCAAGCTGGCAGCAGGAACTCTAACAACAGAAAGTCCAAGGACAGAACAGTTCCCAGGAGAGAGATCCCTGACCTGGGCAGGGCAGATAAGAGAGGCAGTTCTGTACGTGTATGAAAATGGGGAGGGGTCACTTTTCATCATTAGAAATCCTAGATGGGCATTCCCATTAATCCAGAGCCTGTCTCTACCAGGGAAATGCATCCACTGCCAGCTCAATCCTCAGAAACTCTTCTGCTGAGTCCCTTTTTTCAGAACAGCATTGGGATTTTTGTGAGCATTTCACACTCAGTGCACAGCCTGGCATGTTCAGCCAGCACTGATGGCTGCAGCTCACATTTTATGGCCCTGGTTCCTAATCTGAGAAATCCCCCAAACATCATAAACAGCAGACATTACTCACATCTGCAAATATGCACAGACATAAGGAACTCCCTTCATGGGCCCAAATACATTTGTGAAAAATCTACAGTAAAGGCCTTGAAGAGGATGAATTATTTTGCACACTAAATAATCTAAATTATCTTTTCAAAATAATATTAAAAAAAACCCAAAAAACCCTAGCAATAATGAATTTTGGCCATGCTAGAAGAGGAAAAATTCCTCTTGCCATCCTCCCTAAATCCAGAATCCTCAAATTCAAAATTTTATGGAAAAAAAAAATTCTGTTTTCTGCATTTTTTTTGTTTTAGCTCAGTTTTGTCACCTTCAATATGCAAAACAGAAGAAGTTCAAGATAATACATGTTTTTGCTGAAGTACTGTAAAATATGCAATATTTGCCTTGAAGACCCTGGCCTCTTTCAGTCATAGTTTGAGTCACAATTTATCCCATGTGCAGGCATGACAGAGAGTATTAAATCAGTCATACATCTTTGGGTTCACATATTTTCCAGGTGAACAAAGCTGTCTCATTTTCCAGTGGAAAAACTTGTTCGCTGAAAAGTTCCTTCTAAAATGCAAAAATTGGAATGCCTCGACCTTCCATTAGCTGCTTTTTGAACTTCCCAGGAATTCTACAACTCATTTAACAGAAAATATGACTATTTTTGCCTTGCAATCGAGAAACCCACCTTGGGAATTGTTCTTTGGTTCACAGCTTTCTGCATTCCCCTCAAAACTATCTTTGCTAGAATCCTGCATAATTGGATTTACCATGGTGGAGTCTCCATCCACTAGGAAAAATCCCTAAGCCTGTGCTTTTTGTGTTACAGTAAATAACAATTAAAGCACCCTAAGACTGGGTTGATTTAACACAGGCTGAAGTCCTGGATCTGAAAAATCAGCACTGCCACATTCACCTTGAAGCAAGAGGTGAATACATCTAAAATGCCTGAAAACCTACAAATGTTTGTAACCTGGAGATAAAACCCTGGCTTTTGGCAAGACAGTGTAAGTATCTTGCTGGGTTTGGGAGCAATTAATGAATCTTTCCACATTCCAGACAAGCTTTTTTGATTTATGCCACATTTACTAAGAGCAGACTGATCAGGGAAAACGCCACTATGGGACAAGTCAGCATCTTCTGCCAGATCCCCTCTGAAACAATGTTTAACCATAATAAAATTAGAAAACCTTTCTTGTAATACAAAGCATTAGGAAGCACTAAAAAGTCAGATTATTTTGTATTACAGCAGTACATACTGTAATGCTAAAGTAATAAGAAGTCTCAACAGTCTCAATATCTATTGATTTTCTTTTTCAGGGAGTAGTTGCAATGACTCAAGAGCTAAACAAGCTAAATAGGTTGAGCAAAGCTGTTCAGTAATTTAACTATCTCAGAGAGTTTATCTTAAAGGAAAAATCCCATTGGAACTCACATGAGGAACCATTCCATGAGAGTATTTTGTCACTGGTTTCAGCTCAGCCAGAAATGATGGAATTCTCCTTCCCCACCTCTGCCTGAGGAATGGCATGTGTAATCAGGCTGACACTACAGCCTGGCTCTGCCTGGCATGCAAATGACCCCTGGTGAAAACCTAAGAATAACAATTCTGTCACATTTCAGACATATTAATGTCTTCTCCTGAATGCACAAATTGTGCTTTTACTCTAATGATAGACTTCAGACCCAAATTAACAATGGTTCTGAAGATGATAAATCAGCACAGCTAATTAAACCTTAAACCCTGCAGTGGATGTCCACTTCTCTGCTTCTCCAGTGAACAATTATCTGTGAGAATCTGAGATGTACAAGAACAGATAGAACTAATCAGGCTCCTGCTGAGCTGACGGAAGCTGCACTTAAGCTGAGCTATAGCTATGTAAATTATGATCAGAGGGAAATGAATTCTGGAAGGCAGTGTTCTGGTGAAAACAGGACAAGCTGAATCTTCCAACTGGTTTAAATGGGTTTGGCTCCACTGGTTCTCATAAAGCAAATCTCATTTATCTAAGCAGAGGCTGTGGCTCAGGATTTGTGATTTGTGCTGTCCATTAACAGTTTGCCTTTATTTATGAACAAAAGCTTCCATCATCAACTAAATGCTTGTTCCTCTAATACAGCATTGTGTACAACTGGGAAGGGGGGGCACAATTCAACACTGGAGCCAAGCAAACTGCCCAGTAATGGGTTGCACGTTATATCTTCAATTAGGTTTTGCCACATCATTTTCTAAATTCTTCTACACTATAGATATAAAAACTAAAATGGACTTTTCAGCTACTTCCAAAGCGAGGAAGCAAAAGCAATACAGTTAGGTCTACAAAATGGATATGGAAATTAATTCTAAATAACATTACTGTAAAGTTTTAAAAGGGGATGCAAACTGAAATGCAAACAGCACCATCTCACTGCCACATTCCTGCAACTTCATCTTTCCCATGCCCCACAGAAATGCAGGAACAAAAGCCTGCTGAAGGCAGGCAGTGAGGACACCTTGCACACCTGCAGAAGCAGCAGAGGAGCTCACCTTGTAGGACGAGCCCGCGCAGGGGTCGCTGTCCTCGGGGCCACACGTGTCCCCCTCCTTGGCGGCGATCATCCCGGCCAGGCAGCTGTTCTCCCTCACGGCAGACACACAGCACTGCTTCTGGGCAATCCTGCAAGGGCCAGGCCACCACTGGCACACATCCCTTGGCCAGGGCTCTCTGACACACTCTGGGAATGCCCCAGTGCGCCTAAAGTATCCCGCCTATAACACCTAAACACGTGTGCAGAAAACCATCCTGGCAGAACAGGAACTGATTGTTTTAATTAGCATCTACTTTGTATCTATTCCCTGGATCCCTGGAAGTGTCCAAGGCCAGGCTGGATGGGGCTTGGAGCAGCCTGGAATAGTGGAAAGTGTCCCTGCCCGTGGCAGGGGGTGGAACACGATGATCTTTAAGGTCCTTGCAACCCAAACTAGCCCGGGATTTTGTGATTCTGCTTCTTACAATCTTTAGGTAGTGAGCTGAGCTCGAGCAGACTCTTGGGAGCTGCAGGACTTGCAGGGTTCCAACACAGACTGTCCTGGGGCTGGAGAGGGGCAGGGTCACCAGCTCTGCTCACTGGCACAGCTCCAAGTGGCAGCAGCAAGTTTTTGGCCTTGCTTTCCAGGCACTGAGACCACATACTTGAATACTTTTTTATATAAAATGTTTTCTTTAGACATAATATTTGTAGCCAGGCTTAAATCTTTAACACAGGGACACAACTAAAATTGTACAACTAAGACAACTGAACCCCTGATCTCTTACTCCTTTAAATCCCAGTAAGTTCACAGGGACTCAAACATTTGGGATCTGGCTTTTTCATCTAAAACCAGCCTCACATGTACAGGTGCAACTCACTAATGTACTGGATTTGCACCTACTCGGGCCGAGGCTGGAATTTTTAATCTGTCTTTACTTCACAGACAGCTGGCATGTGTCAGTTATGTCACTCCAGATACCAGTGGGGATGATTTCCATCTCCCAGTAACTTCAGAAAGGTGCAACGACACTCAATTTGATAAAAGGGTTTATACCAAAGTTTTTCAATGATCTAAATGACACAATCAATCTTCGAGAATGTGAGTCTGGAGTGAGTTTGTCTTCATCCCTCTCCTCCAGACTCGTGGGGTATTGGGTCCAGGCTACCCTGCAGCCATCCCTGTCCTGCTGTGCAGAGGGAATCTGGCAGCCTCTCAGAGCTGGTGCTACTGACACCAGCAGCAGGATCAGGCATGTGGTCCTCCCTCCAGCAGAACCAGAGGCCACTCAGGATGGGCAATAAACACATGCCTTAATGACAGGGATAATCACTGCATTTAGCACTTGCCAAGGGAAAGCCAAGCTCTGCCTTCCCATCTAACTGCAACTCCACAGAAAATGGGAAATAAAAATCTGTGCTCTGCTCATGGGAGAGGCAAAAAAAAACCTTTAAAAAGTTTTTGTTTGTATTATATTTTGGGAAAATGGAGGGGGAAATCCTAGTTTCTAATTAGCCATGACTATTGCCAGTCTAGAAATAATTCAGACAATGAATGACACAGTTCTCAGTCTCCTGGACAGCCCAGGAAGTACATTTGATTTCTTCTCAAGCGCTACTCTTTATGCTAACCAAAAATGTTCAGTTTTACCTTACGTACCTGCAAATATCACCATCCATTCCACTTACAGGGATTTCTGTGCACTCCCCGTTGTCTATAGCCCACTGCTGGCCAGCTCCACAGCAGCTCTCAATCAACTCCTTTGTGGAACCTGAACAAAACATACACACAGATTTTCTTAGATTATGTCATACAGAATGGATTTGGTTTAACTCTGTTTCTTAATTGAGAAGATCTTTAAAATAATAGTTCAGGGTGATGTTTTTCCCTTTCTTTCCACATTTTGTTTGGTTAAAAGGAAAAAAAAAGAAAGACACAAGTGATACCTGAAACATCTTGACATAATCGATCACCTGGTGATGTCTTTCAGGGGGGAAGAGCAGAAGGAAATGAAGAGTTTTAAATGCTATAAATGACATAAATAGTTTGAAGAAAACTCCATATTTGACAGCTGTGAACAAAATCCCTGAAAAAAAAATACTTGATACAAGTTGCTTATGGTGCTGAAACAGTGCCCTCACTACACAGGCTGGGTCATCATAGAGTGCCCTGGCCTTGGATGGTTCAGCTGGCTTAAAAATACAATGAAAAGGGTTTGGGAGATGTAATTCTGACTGTGAAACAAAGACATTAAGATGTAGTATGAGAGATGGACATGGAGAATGCTGCTCTAGTTCCCCCATCTTTCTTTGTGGATTTCCACTGAAGATGTGAATTTGCAGGCTGCAGTGAAATAGGATTTTGCTGGATCCTGTATACCTACTGCATAGACTTAGGACACTTTGTTCTCTTCAAGCCTTTGGGGAGGAACAGCCCAAACCAGACCTGGGAACCCTGCAGGTGCAGTGGGTTAATGACCATAGCCATTTGTATCCCCCAGTCCTTGCCCAGCTCCTGCTCACACACCAGGGCACCACAACAATCTGCACATAACCCTCAGGCTATGCAATGCTTTCATTTCATACAGCACATTAACTATCTTAAAATATCCTCGAGTCCTGAGAACTGTATTAGGTGTAAGAACTGCCCTATAACATTGGAGGGTAGATCTATGCAGTTAAACTGGCAGGAAATACATCCAGTACTAGATAATTACAACACTTTGCTATAAAACAGTGAATTTTTAACATAGTTTTAATTCATTCCCTCGGTGGAAACTCCATTCATTTTACCAAGTGCTGAAATACATTTGTTGCTCTTGCTGGAACATGAGAATATAGCAGAATTTAACTATCTATATTGCAGTTATCTACATGATTTATAATTCAAATAAAAGTGAATTACTCATTGCTCACTGAAGACTCACTATCAGATTGCTCTACTGAAGTGCCATACTATTAAACAGTCATATTTGCAAACTATATTGCCTTTTGTTGTGATCTTATGAATAATTAAACCCAGAATGAAGTTATCATAAAATGAACAAACTACTGTACCTTATCTTCATCAGGGTTTTTAAAAAACCTGGAATAACTTGTAATGGGACTCAGAGACATTACCATGGATTTATGATGTTTTAATTCTCCATTAGGAAGAACAAATATATACAACTAAATATATGCACAGGACTGAGGATCACAGAGCTTCTATGCTGGAGAGATTTTCAGCTCAGTGTGTAAAAGAGTTTGAAATACTAAAACATTCAAACAGATCTTCATTTGGAGCTTCCATGATATTAGTAGATTAAGAAGCAGATTTGCATCTGCTCATAGAAAACAAAGTAATTTTGTTTGAGAACTCTCTAATCCCAGATTTTTTATATAGTGTGTGAATCTTTGATAAGTCATTTCACAACCCACCTGTGAATACATAATTTGCTATTTATAGATTTCTTCACTAAGGGAAAAAAAGGCAATTTATGTCAGGCTGCACTACAAAACAGCAGCAGTTTCCTCACCTGTTTGCAGTTCAGAAACTCAGCTCCTGCAATTATCACTCTGAAGATATGAACTACAGAACATTTTGGCCTGATTTCATCCATTTGTGTATTGTCTTTTAAAGACACTTATAAGTTAATTCTACTGTTTTGAAAAATATTTTTCCTTCAGAGAATTTTAATTCCTCCCTGCCCGTGCTTTAAAGTTGTCTCAGTGCCTGACCCAGCCCTTAGCAGCAGCAGGATGGCCTCAAGCTGACCCAGGGCCACATCCAGGTTTTCCATGGTCACATGATATCCCCACAGCTTTTACATGCTAAGAATTTCAGCTTTCAGCTACAAAAATCTGCTGTGGGTGGGTGTATGTATTTTAAAAAGTTTAGTTGAAGCTCCAACTGAGGAAAACACACAGTTAAAGACTACTAAATTATTTCCTCCTGCTGTCACAGTGAACCATAAGTTTGCTACAGCAGCAAAAGAGACAAAGTGGATTTTCATAAACTTTCCTCCCCTTTTTCCCTCACAGTGTTCACAAATTATGTTTCTAGAGTGATAAACCATCAGCCAGCTTTAGAAGGTAAAGAAGGGATAGAATATCTCAGTTTCTTGCCAGAACTTTTTTGACACTGAAGGTTCCCTGATTTCACCTTCACCTGAATTTCCACTCAGACCATTTCACACCTTTAACACCTCCAATTTCGTTGCTTCCTCCCATTTTCACTTCTGTCTGCAGCTCTGCAGAGCATCTGCATCGACTGAATAACTCCTGTAACGCAAATACCCATTCTTGGAGCCAGCACTCCTGCCTGGGCTGTCAGCCTGCTTGCTTTATCCATCATTCCTTCATTCCGTTCCAAGTGCTTCTTTTGTCTAAGCAGAAAGACAGACAAACCTTAGGACATCAGCACTTCCTCACTGAGCCTGGTAAAACCCTGGCACAGGGTGCCCAGAGCAGCTGTGGCTGCCCCTGGACCCCTGGAAGTGTCCAAGGCCAGGTTGGACAGGGCTTGGAGCAGCCTGGGACAGTGGAAGGTGTCCCTGCCCATGGCAGGGGTGGCACTGGATGTGCCTTAAATCTCCTTGTACACAACCTGTTCTGAGAGTCTGCAATTCCTCACACAATGGGAGCAGCAAGGACTAACCATCACACCAACCAACCCACCCACCTACAAGTGGACAACTATCTCCCTTTCTACTAAAATTACTCCAGGAGCCATGACATGAAGGAGTCTCAGATAGCAACTTTAACTACAGAGAGACCAACGTAAGGCAGACACAGTGCAGGGGCCTGGATAGAATCACTTGACTTCAGGCAGAGGTGAAGTTCAAAACCGGTATTAACCCCAAAAACAATTATCTATAAGCCAGGGAAAGCCAGAGCACTGCGTGAATCACCAGGAGGATCAGGGTGTCAGGGGCAGGGCACTGTCAGCCCCAGGCACCCACATCTCTTCACTGCTGGCTTTATTTCCAGTTGTTAATTGCTGGATCAGCACTAACATGTGAGAGAGGCAAAGGTCATACTCCCAAAACTGAGCTGAGCTCTTGCTGTTATGATGGAATTTCCTATTCCATTCCTACACCTGAGGAAAGTAGTTTATCTTCCCCAAAACCACAGTATTTCCACTTGCACCCAGAACATACACTTAACAAGAACTGTTTGCTCACACTGGAGAAAAATAAGCTGTATTTCTTTATCAAATGCCTGCCTGACAATATAAAGCCAAGTATTATGAAAAATAATGACAAAAACCTCACAGAACAACTTGGTAGCATTCTTAAAATACTGAAAAATGACTGCTTCCAGTGGGTCCTTTTTCTGCTCCAATCTCTTCACCATTTAAAGCTCTAATAAATAAATAACAAAGTACTGTAGCTTTACCCCTTAACAGGTTGTCATTTCCTATCTTATCAACAGCCTGAGAGGCGTTATTAAATTCCCTCATTGAATTTCACCATTTAGGTGTGCACTGTAACATGTTCTCAACTTGATTTATCTGTGATGGCTGGGAAGACATTTTAATGAGTAAGGTAAAGAGGAGAACATTTATCTTGGCAAAGACAGGGGAGGGGAGAATGACAACACAACCCCAAGCCAGCTGCTTTCACTCCAAACTGAGCTATCACTTACGTCATTGGGGCTGGTTAAGCTCTCCCCAGGACCTGTTCCCAGATAAATGAGCAGAGGGTTTTACTCTGTGCAGGTTCCTGCAGGCTCCTTCAAGCACCTCAGTGTTCAGGATGTGTCTGACTCTAAATCTCCCTGAAATGAGGGCAGTACTTGAGTGTTTCCATGACCAAACCACAGTTAGCTCACTGCTCAATGGGATGGGGCTTTAACCCATGTGTACTCTTCAGTTATTGAGGCTTCTCTCCTTGGAAATTCTGGAAAAGCAGGCTGAGCTGAGTGTTCAGCACACACCTCATGGATTCAATTCAGTGCCTAATCCTTTTCCACTAGCCTCTTCAAATCCTGCCTGCCATGCCATCACCACAGCAATGTAAGGGAGGTCCATCACACTTGGAACAACCTGTCTTCATTTTAAACCTGATGCAGCAAAGTGTTTTTCTATGCTCTCCTCCATCCTCTGAAGGCACCCGTGTCTCTTTGGGAATCCATCCCACCACTCATCCAGGACAAGTTCCTGTTATATTGCCTTCACTCCTTGGAAAGCATCTGCTTTCTATTTCAACCTGAAAACATTCTGTTTCCTACATTATTCTTTTTTCATAAATTCCTCATGCTGGCTTGCTTGGCAAAACATAGAGAGCTGTGTCTGCCCCAAGGCACAATGAAAAACTGGATAACGCAAGCTGAACGTTCATTTTACGGTACACCATACAATGGAGACATACATCAACATAGCCTCAGCCAGGCTTGTTTGGCAGATTTTGTTCAAAGTGTGAATGAATAGCAACCTTATACTCCCTCTGGCTTTAGTTCTGGATAATCCTTGTAAGTCAGAACTTGTATTACCTGTGGCAAAGGCCAGATAATTTAGATGATGTTTGGTCTTCAATGTTTCCATGACAGCATCCTTTATTAGATCCAGGTTGAAAGAAGGAGGGGGGGAACAACTAAATAAATTCTTTAACCCTTTTCACCAGCTACAAACCCAAGCAATTCCTCTTCCTGCCATTTCAAAATGTGTCTCATTTTGCTGTATCCTTCTGCCAAGGAGTTTGAAGTAAAACAGTTCATGCACAATCATCCTTCTATCAGTTAAAATAATAACTCAGAGCAGGCAGAATGTTTCTTGCCCTTCAGCACAGTCTTGGCTGTATTTTACCCCTCAAACCTCCTTCCCCAGATATTGCATGGAGTATATTTATGCTGGCTATTAACTTTCAAAAGAGCTGAGGCTTTGGAAAGCCTGGTTCCGATTACCCTTGTAATTCCTTTCTGAAGAATTTTATCTTGGGGAGAGCAAGCTCTTTGCATGATCTGCTTCGTGGCTAGGTAAGCTCCTTTCTTCAAAGCATTTCCATCAGCCCTGTTTAATTTTAAAGTTAAAATTCAGAGGAACAATGCTTATCAGGCAATGTAGTCAGGGAGTGCCTGTCAGAGCACTTGGGAAAATTAGGCAGGCTCACAGAATCTGCTGCAAGTCAAAAACTTCCAGGACATTCTTAACCAATTACAAACTGAGCTCTAATGGTAACTAAATTACAAAAAAATGTTCCTTCTTCTCAAAAAATATTAAGGCAAACAAACATAAAGAAGCAAATAGAGGTGTGTGTAAGGCCTTCGTTTAGCTTATATGCTCCCCTTCTGAGTGTTTATCTACAGAAAAAATGCATTAATTTCAACATTACCCATTCATACCCACACACTGCAGTGTTAGGGACAGCCATCCATTGAGACATGTTTCTGCTTTAAATTTTAAAAGTTTAGCAGTGAAAAAGGTCCTTGTTTTGGACTGGGAGTGTTGATCAAAGACGAGTCAAGCTACTGTGCCATTTTATAGAGCCCAACTGCCTAAAACCACTGCACACACTTTAATAATGCAATCCATTTAAATATATTATTCATTCTCACACCAACCACATGGAAATTGTATTTTTGTTTAAAGCCTGAAGAAGGATTGTACATTTATATATATCTGAACCACATCTGATCTGCTGGGGCACAAACTGCTCTGTGCATACCCTGGCAGGGTTAACATGGGATAGGGAACTGCTCATGGATGCTCTATGAAGCTGACCCCAAAGGGCAAACATCCTTCAGGTTTGCTCTTGTGACCCTTTAGGGTTTTGAGTTTTTTAACTCTGCCAACTGAAAAGAAAATCCCCAGCACCTGCGTCTGCTTCCACCAGTTCAACATGCAGCACAGGCTAAAAATACAGAGCCTCAGCTGCCCCCCAGGAAAGCCCACTCAGAAATTATTCACATAAAAAGTATCAAATCAATTTGGGGGGGGGGGGGGGGGGAGCCAAGATTTTAATTTTCCTCATGAACAATTCATCAAAAGTAGAAAAACTGTTAAATTCAGAGGAGTGAAGTGAGTGTTCATCCCTGTTCAGAACATCACTGAAAACACTGGGCAGATTCATCCCCTGACTTAGCCTCAGATGCTGGTGTCAGCTTGTTTGCTCTGCCACATTGCTCAGCACAGCTTTCAGCCACAGCACGAGCCATACACACCTGGAGAAAGTAAGAACAGAGAGGAAATGACATGACAGCAACAGTCAGTGGCCTGAACAGCCCCAGGAGTGCTCCTGACCAAGTATGTGCCCTCCAGCTCTGTTCGGCTGAGGATTGATGACAGAAAGATTCTGAATAGGAAAGGAAGGAAACCTCTGAGTTTCACTGAGTTTCTAATTAGTGAGCAGGGATGCTTGAACTGAAGAATTGTTGCAGAGCTCCATCTTATTTGGGAGCCCTCCAGGACTCCTTGCTAGTCCTTGTCAGGTTTATAATCATAAATTACATTGTTCCTTTATTTAATGATGATATTCTGAAGAGATCTCTCATTTCCTCAGGCTTTCCTTTATGAAGTTTTGTAATCAGGATTTGGGCAAGAATTTCAGCAGTATTGATTGTGGCCCAGGGCATTTCCTGGATTAATGACAGGCTGGAAGAGCTGATGGCCCCCAATTCTGCCTTCCTCCAGTAGCCCCAAGTAGGTTTAAACTCTCCAGGATTCACCCTGTGCCAGAGCAGCTATTGTGAAGGAATTTCAGTGGGACACTTAAATCAACAGCAAGGAAACAAACCTCCTTTTATCCCTTACAAATGTAGGAGGAAATACTAATTTGAATGGGCTGATAATGATGTTTAGATTGTTCCAGGGGAATTTAGCAGCCCTAGCAGGAAGCACAGCAGGAAATCTCTCCTTTGTCATGCAGCATGTCCCAGAACCACAGAAACGAGGGGGTTTAGTTCCTTAAGAAAGTAATTGTTTGGGGTAGAAATTAGGAAAATGAAGTTTTTAAGTTCTAAATGAAGCACCTTGTTTGATGCTGTTATTGTGGTTTCACACAGCAGCATTGGGTGACTCATTTTGCTCATTCTCACTTCAGACTTTGCCTCCACCTCAGACTGCAGCTCAGTGTAACCCCACAACACACCAAGATAAATACATTCACATGAACTGTTTCATTCCCTAAGTCCTTCCTCCCTGTCAAAAATCCACATCACACAGATCACACACAGAATTCCAATGATTTGTTTCAGTTCTATCTTCCTAATGAAAAGTAGTGAGTCACGTATGTGCTCATCAGGACAAATGGCACTCCTATAAAACCTGCTAGCACTGCTACTGAAGTCACCTGCAAACAAGGCAACACTTGAAAATAATTGTAAGATATGGCAGAATTGTCTGTTTTCACCTAAAGCTGAGGTTTGACCCCATGCCCATGGAAGCCTGCAGGCACTGCCTTCTCCTTTACCAAAAATTAAAGCACCAAGCCATTGAATGCAGACTCACAGGATCTGTAAGGTTTCTGTGGTAAAAACCTGAGTTCAAGTCCAACCATCAATGCAGCACCAACACCACTAAATCATGTCCCATGTGCTGCATCCGTCCCTGTTTTGGAACACTTCCAGGGATGGGGACTCCACCACTGCCCTGGGCAGCATTTTCCAATGCTCAACAACCCTCTCCATCAAGAAATTTTCCCCTAATATCCAATCCAAACCTCCCTGGCACAGCTTGAGGCCATTTCCCCTTGTCCTGTCCCTTGCTCCCTGGAAGCAGAATCCAACCCCTCCTGTCAGGGAATTGTGGAGAACCAGAGCCTCCTTTTCTCCAGGCCGAGCAACTCCAGTTCAGCCTCAGGTTGTTTATGCATAGAATGAATATAAATATATTAATATTTAGGCCAGTCCTTAGTGCAGCAGCACTGCTGGAGCTCAGACACGTGCTGAAGGCCACTCTGACCCCAGTCCTGTCCGAGGTGCAGCAAGAACGGGTGGGACAGTGATTCCTGCAGGGAACAGCCAACAGGGGACAGATGCATGTACAAAATACAAAACAATCAGAAGGATGTTGTGGACAGCTCAGCATTTCTGTCTCTGCAGAAACTCCTTCCTCAGTTACCTCAGCATTCCATGGTTTTTAGGTGCTACGGGGACAGTGCCAGCCCCTCTCCCTCCCTCTCTTGTGTACACACCACTGCAGCGAGCACAACCTCGGCTGCAAGGACAGAGCCAGGGTCAGGATTTCTCCTGCTGGTCCTGAGCAGCCAGAGACAGACAAATGTGCTCTGGGGCAGGTTCCACACTCCACATGCACAATGTGAAGCAGGCACAGGCTAAACCCCAGCTGCAGCTCCATCTCCTGCAGTGTACTCTGGCTCACACTTCCGACTTGGACAACGGAGGCTGCAGCCACTTTTTCAGGAATTTACATTTCCAATCACATTTCAGTTTGGAATAAGAGATGAAGAGAGAGAAAGGGGACTGACTTGTGAAAAGCTCCAACTATGCGATTTAAAAGTGTTTTGGAGCATATGGGATAAGGCAGCAAATTCTAATGAAGGGTGGAGGAGTCTCTTCATCTTTCCCACAAAGATTCATTACTGTAACTTTCTGCAGGAGACACCTAAAACAGACTAAAGCAAAATATTAAAAGATGCAGAACTTCACATACCAGTTCACCAATACTTTTCAAAAAAACCCCAACCATTATTACATGTGTGTAAATAAGTAAAATGCAGTTCTTAGTTTCTCTCTTTTTCAATATTCAACCACACGCTGGGAAAGCAAGGTCCATTCCCACAAGAGCACTTGTGCAAATTACAACTGAATGATCAAAATATCAGGATGGTTGAATTTTATACCCAGATTTCTAGTTCAGTGTGCTAACAGCTCGTGATGAGAGTACAGCCTTAGTGCAGCCCAGAGGCTGTTGAAAATAAGATCCATATGAGGCCCTTTGTGGTGATGCAGCAATAAGAAAGGAACAAAGTGTCTGGATACTTAAAGGCAAACAAGTCTGGACATTGCTGGAAAAAGACAATAACTTGCTGAATCATCAGCCAGAAAAAGGGATAGAAGTGGTTGGAACACTGGACTTTGGGTGCCTGAGAGGGTTCAGAGCACCACCAAGTTGTGCAAACCCACACACACAAGCACAACACTTAGGAAGGCCACAATACTTCACATTTTCCACAGAATTTAATTCAATAACACAAAATAGGTCTTTCATAAACTACTCCATAGAAGCAGGACCCTGCATACTGTTTGCTCTCTCCAGCAATTTTGACTTCTTGCTGCCAAGATCTATTTTGTTTTTATTTGGGTTCAGCAGTTACACCTTTCTCTGCTGCATCTGCAACCACAAATGGATGTGAAATGGATCTTCAAAAGCAAGATACAACATTAGGAATCACTGACAAGCAAACCCAGAGATATCAGTAAAGCGCTAGTGGCATCCCCTCATTTTCCTATTAACTTCCCAAAAGTCCTCTTGTCCTGAGAACGGGCTCCAACAAACCAAGCAGCACATCCTGCACATCCCAAATGGAACCCTTGAGGCAGGAAAGGAAGCAGTTTCCCGTGGGAAGCACCCCCCTTACCTCAGCCAGGCTCCACGTCACATTTAAACCCACTAACCTCTGATACCTTTGATACCTCTGGTATCCAACCCCTGAGAGGGGAAATGCTCTCTTACAGCAGAAAAACTTAAACCCTTTGAGACTTCAGGGATGAAATCCACTGTGATGCTCTGGCACCAAGGGCTGTCCCGTGACACCCACAAGCTGCCACACCACTTCCCACCTTCCCCTGCCCCATCACCCCTGAACTGGCCCGAGCTCAGTGGGAAGGACTGGGAACAACATGTGGGGTGCCATGGAACAGGACAGCATGTTCTGGGCAGGGGCTGGGCACCAGCCAGATCCCTCCTTGTAAGGAATGCATCTTTCCTCATCAGGGGAGAGGGTCAGCTTTGAACTCGCTGCTTCTCCCAGCCAACAAACACTGGTGGTTAAGTGTCAGCTATTTCCCAATCACTGCAAGACATCAGCTTTCACGTGGAACCGGGCCACACAGCGGGGAGAGGTGAGGGAACGTTCCCCTCCACTACAGTGTTGGAAATACAGGTCACAATCTGACTCCTTTGCCACTCTGAAAGAGAAAGAGAAAGAGAAAGAAGAGGGGCAGAGGGAAGGTGAGGTATATATGGTGATAACAGCGTAACCAACACATACCCCTCCAGTGTCTGCAAACCAAAACAAATGCATGAAATCCTTCTCACATCAGACAGGTGAGTCCTTTTAACAATTTGAAGTAAAATCTCGACATTTTCAACATATTAATGTTCTGGAAAGCCACTTACCCAACCAGCACAAGCTGCAGGTATCTAAACTGCATTTTGGTTTGAAGGATTCTGCACTCCTTCCCACAGATAATATAAAACTTTCTGAGGTCTAATTGTCCCTACGGCTCTGATGTTCAGCACAAGGTCATGGGAGAAGGTTTTTCTGTAATGGCAGCACAGTTAAAGTTTGAAGTTGCCAGGCCAGGGGCAGCTCTAAAGCTGTGGGACAAGAGCTCAGAGCTGCACTCCCTTCAGCAGGGGTTAGGACCACCAACAGAGTGTATTGGCAAGGCTGCTTTTAGGGAGGAGTTGTTTGTTTATAAATTCAAGTAAAATGCACTGCAACCACATTATAATGAATGATTGGCTATCTGGCAAAAGCCAGTATAAACCCTCTTGGGATCACAAGCTTTCTAGGCAATTTGTTACAAAAGCTCTCATAAAAAATACAAATATGCCATTTTCAATAACAGAAAAGTGCCATCCACATGTTCCAGGTTAGGACCTCTCTCTTTAACCTTCCTGTGTGAGGCAGATTGCAGGGGCAGAGGCAGGGCTGTCACATAGGGATGGCCCCACAGCGACAAAAGACAGGAGTAACTACAGCAGCCTTACAGCACTAACAGTGTCATCTGTGTCCAGATGGAGTCCTGCAGCTCTCACCCTTGAAGGTTTCCCTGTTTCACTACTGCTTTTCCTCTCTAGAGTCCCTCAGTCTTCTCTCTGTCCTACCTGCACACTTCACCCCTATTTTTCTTTACCCTTTTTCCTTATGTCCTCCTCAAATGCTATCTCTTTTCCTGCATCTCTTCAAAAAATCTCCAACAAAAGCAATCCATTTCCCTCCAAGTCAGGACACAAAACAACCATCCAGCAAGGCCACCAGTACTGATGCTACATTTCTCACTCAGTGTGCATTTTTCAGCCCCAAACCTCTGTGCACATCCTCGCTGACTCGGCAGAGGTTCTGATTTCAGTCAGGACCAGTGCTCAGAGTGCTCTCCCAAGTGCCATGAACCCTGAGCTCGTGTTCCACAGGTACTGAGGAAGAGCAGATTCCTTATCCTGCTGTGTCTCTGCTGCACCACCCCACTGCACAATTCGTGTGTGCAGCCCCCAGGAGGCAAGGGATGAAATCAGAGTAACGTGACACTTACACTGAATCCATGCAACTGGAATAGATCTCATTCCTGTGCAGCAGCTCATTGACTTCTCAATGACTTCTAATTCCCATTGTCAGCACACAACTGACTGGCACTACCACCCAGTGAATAATATTTCAGGAACCTGAGGAAACATGGAAACCTGAGTTCAGAGCTTCACGAATTCCCAGCTATGTTAAGATGACTTTACATTTACAGTGCATGCAGCGCAAAGCCCCTCTGCCTGGCGTAGTGTAACCATTTCTGATTGAAGGCTAATTACTTTTCCTCACCATCATCTGTTAAAGTCATGACTAGCACAACTCTATGCACCTGATTTGCAGAACAAAGTTATTTCCTTGGGAAGTAATATTCAGTACTGAAAAGAAGCCTCCTAAATACAATTCTGCTTTCCACATCCT
Organism: Parus major; assembly: GCF_001522545.3. NCBI lineage: Eukaryota > Metazoa > Chordata > Aves > Passeriformes > Paridae > Parus > Parus major. The sequence goes on along the minus strand of NC_031781.1, from coordinate 578,104 downwards.
CTCATCTCTACAAATGTTCCCATGTTATATTTGTCTAATTACCTGTGAGTGAGAAAACTGCTTAGCCACTTCCAGCTTTCCAAGGCTTTATGTCAACTTACAGTGACACAAACAGATTTAATGACATCAAGTGTCACTGAGAATTGGTGATAAAAAACAGGGTTTTTTTGGTTTTTTTTTGCAAACCTCTGTACAGCAGACTTGGTACATAAAAACCAACTGCAAATGAGGAACATACACTGGCATTTAAACACAGAAGGTTACATCAGCTGCCAAGTCAGCAACTGCCTTCAAACAAAATCACCCCAAAATCCCAAACTGCCCAGTTCTCTGCCAGCACCATGTAAGTCCAACTCAAACAGAAACACCATGGACAGGTAAAACTTTCTAAGTGCTATTTCCACAGAACAGCTCCAAAACACTTCATATGTTTAAAAAGTCAATTAAATTTGATATATTTATTTGACATCAAGTGATATTTGCTAAAAAGAAAGACTCAACCTTTTTAACTCTTGAAGTATTTTCCCAATCCTGTTTGGTGTACAGAAACAAACTGAATTTAGGAATTGTGTACCCAGCACCATCCAGCACCAGCGCTGCTGGAGTAATGCAAGGGGTCTGACATTTTACTGAGCTATAATCAATGATACTTTTTTTTTTTTTTTTTTTTTTATTTTTGATTGCTGATTGCAGGTATAACTGCACACAATCACACCTCCACAAATGCCCAGCCTATCCTGATTCTTCCACACTACAATGTATCCACTTTTTTAGCAACAATTTTATGACTTTGAATTCTGAGGACAGACTGACCTGACACCAATTAGAATGTCTTCAAGCTGAGGATGCTCTCCCTTCAACATGGCCATGATTTAAATCCCAGCAGTCTAACTCACAACAATCTGTCTTTATGCATATCTTGAAAATCTCCTCAACGTCTTAAGAATTATTTTGGCTGCTAGAAAGAGGTATCATTCCCATCTCTAAAGATATGTACGGCACAGCTCAGGTCATCCTCACATCAGACAGATCTCAGATGACTTTTTTTCCTTTCTTTTTCACCTCAGATAAACAAATGGGTCAACCACACATCACCTTTACAGAATAATTATTTTCTTTTTCAAAGTAGGACCCAAGCCAACACGCAGTTTTGATATATTTTGAAGTGTTCTATCTCTTATCGGTGGTACTCTTCACTTACCAGAGCTGGTGCAACACAAACTCCCCCTTCCAATCCTTTTTCCCCCATAAAGAAAAAGGTGATTTTTCATGTTTTGCAGAATCACAGAGAATCACATAATCTTCAGTTGGAAGAGACCTCCAAGATCATCAAGTCCAACCACTACCCCAAAAACCACATTCATTTTCTCTTTGTAGCTGGCAGGATTTGAGGAACGTAGGGTGTAGGGATGATGGCAAAAGACAAAAATGTGGCAGAGCTGATGCCCCCTGGGCTCTTACAGCAGCAGGGAGGACCAGGCTCTTGCAGCCACCAAAGCCAAACATCCTGGTGGAGTTCCTGCTCCACGTCACTCCCCGGAGTGATGCCTGCCAGCCCTTGTGCCAAAAGCCTCGTGCCAAAAGCCTGGCTGGTGCCAAGCCACAGGGAGGGCAGGCTGCAGCCAAGCTCTGCATAGCAGTGCCAAAATTCCCTGGAGCTGCATGGCCAGACACACCTGGGTCCTGGGATGATCCTCCAGCATGTAATGGTTCCTGTGGGCCAGGACCCCAGTGCTGCTCTCTGGGCAGAGTCTGGCCCCAGCCAGGGCTTGGGACACTGCAGGGCTCCAGAGCAGCCCACACTCCTTCTCCAGCTGGGAGGGTGCCAGCAACTCAGCCTCTCCACACTGGAGCTTTCCTCTCCCACCATCCCAGCTGAGGAGGAGCTGGTGCAGACTCTGCATCATTTATCTGCCTGATTTATCAAAGTCCATCAGCATTCCCACCTCCCCGAGACCTGGCTCAGCCAGCTCCAGCTCACAGGTACGAGCACTCTTACCTAGGATTTACCTCCACACAGCTATGAGCACCCTTAGCTAGGATTTACCTCCACACACCTATGAGTTTATTTCAGCAGAGGAGGAAAAAAACAAAGAAAGAGGTCAGCCATGTGGTCCTGTTTGATCCACTTTCTACAGCTTAACCTGATGGTGTGAAAAATGTAAATCTCCCTTGTCTCATAGCGCACGTCTTTTGAATGACATTCCTGAGGAACACACATGTAAATAAATTATAACTGGAATAAAACAATGGACAAAAAGGGTTAAAAAAAGAGCAGTGCCCTGGCAAGAAGCCAACAAAAAGTAAGAACTACACATAGTACTACGTACTAAGTTTCTTTCTGACCTCCTTAAAAAATGGATATTGATCAAAAATCGCCTGCACTTTACATACTATTCTGTGTTTCTTTAAAAATATCTGAGAATATGCGCTGTGTAAAACAGAGAGGAAGCTGTAATTACTTGCCCATTTCGATCTCCTTAGCCCAATACTCATTTTCTTTTCCTATTTCCCACAGGATTTCACAAGCTGCAAATTACAGAAGTGGGTTTTTTACCTGTAGGGATTGATGCTGTTTATCATAACCCAGGACCCAGAGGTAAGAAATTTTGTGTACATTAATTGTTTGTAGGAAGAGCAGCCTTAAAACTGAATGACAGCAGAATTAGGGGTGCTGAGTACACCTTCCATCACCCCAATTTCTGTTCCATAGGCCTCATGGCAGCTTTAAACCCTGTGTGATGAAATGCTGGTGGCTTTCCCAGGCTGGAAGAAGAGAGAATTAGCTTTTCCTTTTCCTTCCTGGCTGAAGAGCTTGGCTGAATGACCTTTCATTTGAACATTCTAAAGTGCAAGCAATTCACACAGCCCTGTGCAGGCCTCCCTGCTACTCACTGCTGCCTCAGCCTACGTGTCAGCTACAGGCTTTGCAGCAGGGACTTTTAATTTTAAATTTCTAATTAGAAAAATCAAAACCCCCAAAACTAAAAACTGCTGGGAGACCCCACTGAATTAGCACATAGATTTTCTTCTGCTATTCTGGCATTTTCCCCTCCACACTGCATGTAAAAGAGAAATGCCCCACAGAGCTGCAGGTCTCTAAAACAACCTCCAGTTTCATTCACTGCGTTCAGTTCAGAGCCTGGATGAGGAACACCAGCTTTGCCTGACTTTGAAATCCCATCCTATGGAGAAGCTCCTAGTCTCTGGCAAAAGGAATCACGGAATCATTAAGGTTGGAAAAGTCCAGGCATCAGCCCAGCACCACCCTGCTCACTACAAACGAAGCCAGTCCCCAGGTGCCACATCCACGTGTGTTTTGGAACACGCTCAGGGACCGTGACTCCACCACTGCCCTGGGCAGCCTCTTTCCATGCCTGACAACTCTTTCCATGAAGAAATTTTTCCTAATATCAAGCTTAAACCTCCCCTGATGCAGCTTGAGGCTGTTTCCTCCAGGATGGAGGTGATACTTTCTGGTCTGCTGTGAACCTGTAACACCCAGCACGGAAGGACTGACAGTCCAGGTGCTGAATTCACCTCTTGCATTTCTCCTCAGTTCCCTTCCTTCTTTTCAGACAACTTCAGCTGCACATCTGCCGTGTTTCAGCAGCACTAAGTTAAATCCCACCTTGTTCATTAGTTAATAAACCACTTTTGTTTCCCACACAGAAACACCATGTTGCTCATCCTGTGTTTCAGTCACATAAATCATTGTCGCAGAAAAATACCTCTGCTTGCCTTGGCCCTTTCAAAACCAGGTATTACAGTGTCCTAAGGCATCCCTTAACAGGGAACAATTTCTTCCTAATATCTAATCTAAGCCTGCTCTCTTTTAGTTTAAAAGCATTTCCCCATTTCCTATCACAATCTACTCAAGTAAAAAGTCACTATTCACAGAACTGAAAATCATTTAGGGTTTGTTCTGGCTGCATAAATTCCATCAAGCACCAAATACACAGTAAAAGAAATATCTCTAAAGAGAAAGGTTCTTATCTTTCTTTTAGCTAGAGCATTTAAACTCAAGCACCATTAAAACCAGTGGAAACTACCGCAGCAGGCTGATACCTATCCAAGAGATAACAACGTACATTTGTAAAAACAAAGCCCTGAAGTGACAACCCACAGTTTTAGAGTGATAGAGAAATCTGCTTATCTGCTCATTAAAAGACAATTCAGAAATAAGTTCCTCATTCTGATGAACCAAATTACTAGCAGACAGAGAGCTATTAAATGCTACTAAATAAATCTCTGCAAGCCTCAGACTCTTATTTCTTGATTGCATATGTAACAAATACCAAGAGCTCGAGGTAATACAATATGCAAGAGGACTGAATCATTTTTTGGCCTTAGGAAAGGAGATAATTTAAAAATGTTATGTAATCCTAACAGACTGACAGCTGCGGTAACCACCTCATGACAATCTATCTAAAGAACTATATGCATCGTGGCACTCTCCCAACACTCCCCTCTGTCATCATTCATTCAGTGAAAACTCTCATCCGTGTGCAGCTTTTAATACTAGAAACTGCTTTCAGTATGGAAAGGAAAACTTTACCCAAATATGACCTAAGAAACTTAAGTAACTGCCAGAAATAAGTGGAGAAGTCAATTAAAAGTAAAGAGGCTGTGCTGCAGTGACTCCCGGGTACATCCTGTGGTACAGGTGACAGGAGGGCAGCTCCATGATATTGCCAGTTGCATGGGCTTAACCTAAGTAATGAAAGTCCCAGACTAGCACAACCAATTGTATATTCACTGCACTGCACCCTTTATTGAACACCATGTTCCATTTTGCTCACAGGAGGGTGAGGTTGGCTTCAAAAAGGAAAAGAAAAATCCCCTGCACGGCTCAACACTACCCAGGAGTCGGAGAATGAACATCCAGCCCAAACCTCAGCTAGAGCAGCAAGACAAGAAGAAGAGGAAAGTCTTAAAAATCTATTTATGGCCAGACAATTCTGATAGGAGTTACACCTGGTAACACCTACACCCTCCTCTCCTTTAGCCCAAATGACAGAGTCAGAAAAGGCTCTGTTGTACCCCCAGAGCTGACAAACATCTCCCCTGGCACCACAAATGTCACACCAGCCCTGCCCACACCTCCACCCCAGCTCTGGGGGCTCTGAATTCACATGTGGAACATTCTGCATGAACCTCAGAGCACTGCAGCCCTCCAAGCTCCAACAAAAATTTCTTTGAATCCTGTGGTTTTGTTGCTTAGTTCACCACCCACCCATCAGCCTTCTTAAAACTTTTTATTTACCTATAAACCTTCGCAGGAGAAACTCAGCCCTTGTTACAAAGATGACAGCTGAAGCACAGTCTCCATTTAGACCCTTGCACCCCATCACTTTTAACCTCTTTAAGTTTAATTAAAGCTGTACAAGGCACACATCACATTGGGAATGTTTTATACAGGCAACCACTCACTGAAAACCTGAAAGGAAGAAAGACTGGTTCCTCTCACAGATGCACACAAGGACAGACACACACATTCCGGAGTTCTCACTTCCAGATTCAAGTCTTGAGACAACCTGAAAATTTGAAATGTGAATTTTTAACCAAAAACTTGTTAAAAAATGGAGTTAAATTTAAAAGCGCAGCCAGGAGCACCAGTCATTTTAAGGCTGGAAGGAGGCTGAAGTGCTCTGCAGGCAAACATTCCCACAGCTCCACAGAATGGGAGGAGATGCTGATACACAGGAGCTGAGTCAGATGGGGAATACACAGCTTGAGAGCATCTGCAGAGCAGAATGGATGAGAGCTCTGCTGTGATGAGTCACCAGAGAGATGCAGGAAATGAAGATTACTCAAAACAGGAACCATTATCAGAGCAACATTATGTTTTATAATGGGAAATTAATGTTTTATTCACGTGGTATTTGCTAGATATAATACCTTGTATCCAAGTGAGTCTAGAAGTCCAGCTCCACCTTGAATCTGATGTTCTGCTCAGTTCTGAACTCCCCCAGTTGCACAAGCCTCTTGATTGGGCCTTTTCATAGGCTAGGAAGCTGAACGCCATGAATGGGATTTATCATATATGATGGGACGTAGACATGGATGAACAGGGGGGTTTTAGTAGATAAAAGCTCTTTGGGAACATTTATCCCAGTACATGGTATAAAAGATAAACAAGCACTATAAAATCTCCCATAGATTTTGAGAAGGACTGAACCTCAAAGAATATCCAGCTCCAGCCTTATCCGGAAATGTAAACAGTTTAAGGGGGCTGGTTGTTGTCCACCGCCTGCAAGTAATTAAGCACTAATTCTCTACCACCTACAGAGTGAGAAATTGGAGAGCAAACACAGCACATTGCTAAGTGTGCACTTTTCAGTCACATTCCTGCATCTCCATCATCCTCACCAAGCACTGCAGACCTGCCCTCCCCATCCCAGACCCCACAGATGACCCCAGAAATCCCCAAAGTCAAAGGGACAGACCTGCCCTCCCCATCCCAAAGCCAGAGATGACACCAGTGATCCCCAAAGGCAGAGGGACAGATTTATCCCAAAATGAGGCATTTCCAGTCAGCTGCAATTGTCCCAAAACATCCATCCAATAGAGGATAGGGAGAAACACTCCCAATTCCCTCAATCGAGGCTCTCATCTGTGATAACCAAATCCTTGAAAAGACCTTCATTCATTTCACCAAAACATTTTCCACATTATTTGCACAGCTTTTTTCACTGAGAGAAGATGAAAGGCTTAGTTGCCTCATCTGTAATTAGACACGCATTTGCTACGCATTCCTGGGACAAATAAACCAAATTTACCTTAATAGGATGCTTTTATCCAGCTGAACTTCTTTAAATTTGCTGCTGCTTTGTTGCACAGTATCATTTCACAAGTGAAAACCAAACCCAATGCCAGGAAAGCAGAATTCCATGGCATTTTTTCCAGCTCTACAGACCTCCCAGGGCAAAAAAAGGAGGAAAAGTGTTTGAAACATGAAGGATTTTTCCCTTCTCAATCTCCAGGCCCAAGCAAAGCCTTGCTGGAGCTGCCTTGTGATGTCAAACACATCCAGACATCCCCATCCTGGGCTGAATCCCTGCAGCACCACAGTTCTGTGGGGCTCCTCTAGCCCACTCCAAGGCTGGCTTTGGAGGACATGCTCCAAGCTTGGGCCAGACCTCTATTTTCAATTTAGACAGGTATCTATGGCAGCTGTGGGGCTGTTTTAAACCACTCCTATTTAGGCACCTCCAGGCTGAATGTTAAATAGACAAAACCCCAGCCAGCCCCATCAGGCACTCCTCCAACAGCTTCGGGTCTGTGACAGAGCAGGACACTCCTGTCTGCTGCTCTCCCTTCTCCTGCAGAGCATTCCAGCAAGGCTTCCTTTGCACTCTGGAGCGACTTCTGTGGGTCTCAGCAAGAGAAGTGCCTTGGTTTGGCTCTCATCTCCTCAAGCTGTCTGGTTCCTCTTTGCTTCTTCCTTAACACACTGACCTCATATGCTGCAGTTGGACTCAAGGAGAACTGCTGGGCAAGGTGTTTCCATAGCCTGCTGGGAAAGAGCTTCCCAGGCTCCTGCCCACCCCACCTCAGCCCTGCCACCCCTCCCTGCCTGAGGCCTCTGGTGGCTGGGGAAGGACTGCAACAGAGCTGGAGCAGAAAATGAACCATAGAATCCCAGAATGGTTTGGGTTGGAGGGACCTTAAATCCCATCCAGTGCCACCCTTGCCATGGCAGAGACACCCTCCACTATCCAAGGTGGCTCCAAGCCCCAATGTCCAACCTGGCCTTGGGCACTGCCAGGGATCCAGGGGCAGCCACAGCTGCTCTGAGCACCCTGTGCCAGGGCCTGCCCACCCTCACAGAGAAGAATTTCTTCCAAATGTCTAACCAGTAAAGTCTAATGAATAGCTTTAAATTTGCTCTCTCCTTAAAGGGTGGGTGGGGTTTGTTTGGTGTAAAACATTTGAGATTCAGTTTTTCTCTCTGAGGAAAACTGTGAGTCTCCTATTTTTCTAAAAAACATGTTTTAAATGAAAGGTGATGGCTCTGGGCAGCCACAGGACTCCAGGGAATGGAACTTTACAAATAAGCTCATATATCAGATTATTTGAAACATGATGTAGAATTTGGCACTCCTTTAATTTTGTAAGTGATGTCCAAGGCATATATTTCCATGCTGAGAAGAGTTTATTCATCTTTACGATCACAACACCTGACAAGCAACTTTAACCTCATACTAGATTAATGCTCTTCCTTGTTCTGAACATGATGCTACAAAAGGCAGAAATCTGCAAAATTAATCAATTTGCATAACTGGCAGTTATGGAAGAAAAATCCAGGGAGTGTTGTAGCTAAACAAGAAGCCAGGTGCAGCCTGTTTACACATCCTTGTTATCAAGCTACAGTCACAAATGCATTTGCTGTGCTGTTTGCTTTGCAAACCAGGCCCTACTTTGCATCACTGTGAGGATTTTCTGAGCCCTGAGGCTCAGCTCAGCTCCCCAGGCAAAGGCTCCCTGCTTCACTGGGGACACCTCCCCTGGCTTGACCTCCAGTGACCAAAGCCCCGGGGCTCTGCTGCTCCACACTTTCAAGGGACATGCAAAGATTTCCATCTGTCTACACACCAACTGTTTACACTGAGCCAGCCAGCATTCCCACAGCACCACACACACCTGTGGAGCAATTCTGCCACTTCTAAACTCCTGCTTACAAAGATTTTATTTTCAATTACATAAATTGTGTCAACAGTCATCACTGCTGCAGAACTGAACTCTCCCCTGCTTGGCAGACTAATTCAGGGAACGAGCTAGGAGCTCTTTTAGCATCTGATGAAGGTGGATTTTTAGTCCACACAAGTAGTTAAAAGTTGCTCAGCAGTTTGAAAGTTACCAACCAAGTCCTACTAATAGGGAATAATAAAAGAGGGCAAACAAGATAAAGGCATTTTTCAGCCTCAGCACGCAGCTCCCCAGCACACAGCTGGAAGTTCCTCTGCACCATTTTTAAGGCATTTGATACCCAGCAGAGTCACAAACACATGCCCATCAGTGTTGGCTGTACTGAGACAATCATCCTGCATGCTGTGGGTAATGTCTGTGGTGAACATCAACTGTACCTCCTGTTCTAGAGCCCAGCCTGCACATCCCTCCATGAGAGTACAGCTTTCTCCTGACTATCCCCCAGCTGCACGCACAGCCAGGCTCCTGAGCTGAGCTGCAGGAGCCCACATGGAGCTGCCTGCTCTTAATTAGACCAAGATACTTAAGTTATAAAGGTCAAACTTTACCTTCTCCGCCCCATGAGAGGCAGGGCCAAACAAACCTGCACTGTACACTAAAACTGATGGAGCAGCAGAGAGGAGATGGGTTATGAGAGCAGATAATTTTCTTTTAATCCTTGGGAGAATGCACAGGTAAGGCAACACACACCCCATACTGAAAGTTCTGTGGACTACTACATCAAAAACATCCTCAACACCCGTTGCCAACCTGCCTTCTCCTTGCACTGCACCAATGCTTCTTCTGTCTCACTTGTCATGAGCCTTGGCAGCTTGCAGGTTCTGAATCTGGAACATATTCAAGCAGCAAAAGGAAAATCTCAGCAAGGTGGCAGCAAACAGCCAGCCAAAAAAAAAAAAATGAGAGTGGGTTAGGAAACCTCCCTGGTTCATCTTAGAGAACAGAATCAATCACCACATCAGCAGGGTGGTCCCCTGGCCCTCCAGGAAATGGACTCTTTCCTGAACCTTGCAGAGTGAGAGAGAAAGTTTGGACTTAATGATCTCTGAGGTCTTTTCTAACGTTATTGGTTCTTTGATTCTATTATATATATACATATGTTTCTTGCCATTAAAATATAAAATAAGAAACTGCTGTGAAGACCTCTTCACTAGTACCAGGACTACACCAAACTAAGCCAAGACTTGGTCCAAGACAAGCAGCATTCTGACCTACAAATGCAGCACACAAGGACAATTCTCATGCTAAATACTTAGAAAACTATGCAATTCCTCTGGGTTTAAAACTGACCATATGGCACAAAACTGACCATAGTCCAGATATTTATGTTCAAGTGCATGATTAACATTCTGTGGGAGTCTGAAGATGTCTGTGCCACATTTGAAACAGAGCAGTGAGAATCTCAGTTCTGTGACCCTGGCAAGGGTGAGGAAAACACATTAATCATCCAACACCAGCTCTTCTTTCCCGAAGGAATGTGTTTGGTGATGCAAGATGAGCAGGCATCAAGTCCTTTCCTGCCTGTCATGGGAAGAGGAGCTCATTGTGACCCTCAGCACCGTGTGGTGCCAGGGGCTCAGTGCTATCAGCTGCGTGGCCATAAATGTCCATTTCACAGACATTCAGTTTGGGGAATTTACAAACAAAAGAGACAAATGGTTATAACAATGTATTCATATAGCAATCAGATGGTTTATGAAATATTCGTTTACTATACATTAACTGTAAGTTCTGGGAGAAGAATTTGAGTCTGACCAAAAAATATAACAAGTAAGTGCTTTGTTACTGCAAAGGAAGCCTTGTGAAGTGAGAGCAACTGCTGTATGCCCACGTGAGATGGAAGGAGTTATTTCTTAAAGACAGCATTTCATTTTCAAAATTTCTAATACTTAACAGTTGCTCTTTACCATTTTAAAGTGATATCAGAGGAGCAATGCAGCTAAAATGAGTGTATACCTCATTGAAACTAATGGGGTTAACATGGCAGTGACAAGACAGGGTCTGACCTTCAACATCTTTTTTCAAGGAACATTATTGATTCCATTTAAAAGCTGAATAACAAGCCAGCACTCTCTCTGAAACAGCAGGGTCAGATTTCAAAGCTGTGTAAATCTGTTCACCATACCAAGAGGAGACTTCAGTATTACCTAATAAAGGTCAGATGCTATGGTTGAAGGGATGCAGACAAACAGCAGTGCTGATGATGCACTGGATCTCTGCACGGTCCAGAGTGAAAATGCGGACTTGGGAAGGCTAAAGGCGGCTCAGCCTCAGCCATGCAGTGTTAAACTCCTTCATCCTCCCCACAGGAGTGTACCAGTGCTCAGCCTGAACTGCCCTCTCTGCCACATGCCACAATTTCTCCACATACCAAATTATTCACACTGGAAAGCAAACATAACTGGCTGGCTCCAAAAGCTCCTGTTCATTTTAACCAGCTGGTTACATTCCTCAAGAATAAGAAAACCAGCAGTAAAATTCCTTTTTCATCTCAGTTGGTTAGCTTCACGTGTCGTCAAGGCAGTGAGAGGACCTGCCTATCCCACAACTTGTTCTTGGCCATGTCACAGCACAAACCTGCTCCTCTTGTTCCTGGGGGCCAAGGATGAGGGAGAAAGAACACAGACACCACTAGGAAAACTTTCCCAGGCCCATAAGCTAAGCTAAGCAAAAGTCTGTACTACAAGAACACATGCAAATCACATTCATCACTTTAAAACATTGTCCAAAACTTCTGACACCACAGCACAAGATTTTGTAAAGTCTCTGTATTCATCTCCACCAGCAAAACCACCACAGTCAATCCAAACTGACTGAAATTCAACATTTATGGAACCTTCCAATGTAAAGCCAGTCATCACTGGTGTTTTTCTGTTGATTTCAATGCCATGAGTTCGGACAACACTTACCAACTTTGATTCAGAACCAGAAAAAGTACAGATTTTATTATTATTACATGAGACATTACTTAAGTGTATGTTATCTTCAATGAAAACAGTTTCTGAGAATGAATCTCTTACAAAATCATTTGGCTAGACCTCTGTACATTTGAATCTGGAAACAAAAACTACTAGTAATTCCATGCAAGCCAATTCCAACCCAGGAAAATTAATGAACATTGCAGAGGAAGGATTCTTGGATAAGAGGGAGAACTATATTAATCTTCAGCTGCTTATAGGCCATAAACAAGATGTTTTATAGACATAGCTGCAGAATTACAGTCGGGTGTAAGGAAGCTTTAAAGCCATCAGCTGGAAGCTTGGTAGCCAAACCCTGACGGCATTTGGCAGGGATGTGGGATGGGTGTACAGCTCCCTGTGCCACCAGGCATTGCTTTCAAATCTTCTTTCTAGTGATTTGTCATAACAATTATTAAAGGAAAGAAAAAAAAAGACTCCTTAAACACCATTAAACTCACTCAGAGCTTCTTGTTCTGCTTGTTGAATGCAAAAGAACTCTTTATCCTTACAGAAAGAACCACAAGAAACCACCATTATATAAGCCCCATTTTCATTTCAAAGATACATTTTCACGTATTTTCATTTCATAGTCGTGAAGCTCACTTTTGGAATGACACATTAGAGAAGTTTGGACACGAGTCCCCTCCAGACAAGGCTCTGCTCTCCCAACTCAGCTGGCTGGAGCACAGGGTGTGCTTTGCTGTTCAGTGTTTGCTTTCCAGGGAATTCTCCTCCCCACCAAAGCAAGGCTTGTGTGCCTGGAATGTCTTTTCCCTGTGCCATCGGCACACAGGAGGTTTGCTATCGGGTATAGCAAATGCTGTGCTACGAACCACTGACAAAATGTAATTGGTTCCTAAGTCCCTGCAGGATGTCTCCATCAGAACACAAATAGAAGAAGCTGTTTAGCTGATTCACTTCATAGAAGATGTATAACTCTGTAATATTAATCAGTTTAACCTGTGCTCAGAAAATGATTCCAGCAAGTAGCACATATAATGTCTTTGAAGACTCAGACTGAAATGAACATAAAGTAGTGAAAGGTGAGAAGGAAACTGAGGTACAGCCAGATGTTCTTGTTGCAAGAGCTCATTCATCATCTTCTCAGTTCTTTTTCCCTGCCAGCTCCAGTCAAACCCCAGCTTCTCCCTCCAAACACAGCTGATGCTGCTGCTCACAGAGAATGTAAGGAGGAGGTGAGTGTTATTACAGATCAGTGTCAGACTGGAGCCCTCACACGGTGCTAGGGGGATTATTACACAAAAAGCATCTCAGTGCCATTCTGAGACCAGAATATATTGCATAAAATTGGCTGAAATTTTTCTGGACCATGTAAGACATCCATGGAAAATTCCCTTTTTCCCATCCAGTACACTTTCCCTTTTCAACAGCACTCACTGCTGATCCTGTACTGAGCTCACACTTGCTTTTCCAGTTGATTTGGATTTTGGTAACCTGTTGACTTCCCTTACACCACTGGAGGCATATCTGCCTGCATTTCTTTCCTGCAACTCTCCGAAAAGAGTTCCTGTACTTATCCCCAGTGTCTGGTGGCCAACACCAGGCTGCAAGCTCCCCATGCCAAGTCCCCATGCTGGGCAGCAGCTCCCCCACAGCCCCCTCCAAGCTTTTAGAAATAACATTTCTACAGAGTGACCTCATACAAAATAAAGCTCATCCTAAGCATTCACCTTCCTTACCCCTGAGCCATCCTCCTACACCCGGTTTAGATAATTTTGGTGGAAGGGTGTTCAGGACTAACACACATCTATTCCTTGGGCAGTACAAGTCACTGCAGCTGCAAGCAGTTACTTGCCCTGTGCATGGCAGCAGTAAGGCTATGACATCTCATCTGATGATTTTCACTATTTTTAAGATGTATAGTTTACACACAGGAACAGCTTACAAGAGCATCAACTTTTACAACAACTTTTAAAAGTTACTGATGCAAATCCTCCCCTTTCTGGCAACTCTTTATACTGTTAAAAGGTTTTAAACCCAGAGCTGTTGAAGCCATACACATTTATTTTAGTACTTGGTAATTCAAAACTATGGTCAAACAACTCTGAGCCCTTCTGAATCAATCAGCCTCCCTATGGTTCACAACAGCACCACAAAAGCAAGCAGCATTCAGACACCAAGGGGAGGGAATTACTGCTCTGGGGGGTTGTGTGAATGGCTCCATTTCTGGTGTAGGAAGGGCTGGAGAAGCTGCAGCCAGAAGTGCAGCAGTTTGGCCAGGCTGGAAAGGGGCAGGCAGGGCTGGAGAAGGGCAGGCAGGGCAGCCCCAGCATGAGCCCCCTGCCCACCCTGGCTGCTCACCCTCCCTTCCCATCCCTCTGCACCCACCCGAGCCACTGCCACCATCTCAGACACTCCACCACCATCGGCCACCCCATCATCACCAGAGCATCCCAGGATGGAGGGAAACCAGCAATTCCAGCAGGCAGTGCCCAGCTGCAGACACAGAGATTCTGCAATGCTGCTGCTTAAAAACCTGCAGGGTGCTTGGTGTGTCCCAGACACCCACAGGTAGTGGAGCAGCAAGGCAGGCGGCTCCTGGGTGGCTCTGCAGCTCCCTGGACCCTGGCAAAGGCAGGGAAGGGCAACATGTGCAGAGGAGGTCTGCTGGCCCTAAATACAAAACAAATACTTCTTTCTCCTAACCCTCTCCCAGCCTTTGGCTGAGCTGAAACAACCCCTGGTGCTTTGGGATGGCGATTTAGGACTTTCTGGTGGCTTTGGAAAGGAATTGGTCATCTCAGGCACAGCACAGACAGAATGGGAACAGTCAAGAAAACATAACACCTGTGCACAAAAAGGGGATCTTTATAAAATCCCAATTACTTGCTGGCATGTTACCTAAGAATCCCTGAGAGGTAGGAGATATTGCTCGCTGTGAGGCCCGGGATAATGAAATTACAAATCCTGTAATGAGTAAGCATATGCTAGAAACCTACGTTTATTTCGCCTACATATTTGAAACTGTTCAAAAGGTTATTGTCTGACAAAACCTGTATCAGGAATTACATTTATATACTTCCCTTTCTCTAACAAGGAGCTATATTCAGAGTTCGTTTTAATTCCTTGGTGATCAATTAGAATAACAGACACATTAGTGCAAACAAGTCTCATTTAAATTCTGTTTTCTGAAGGAGTATCAATCATGCATATTAAAAAAAATATACTCTCAGATATTTACTATAAATAACCAGCAAATGTTATCCAAGTCCCCTCAAGAAACCTGGTGAGCCCAACAGACTCGTCTGTTCAAATGAGTAATTAATTTATAAAAGAAAACTCCCATCTTATTTTCATACTTTGTCTGCAGCAGGTTTGAATTTCAAAACCTAGATTCAATGTTCTTGTTGCAGACCACGGATGGAACTGACTTTGCATAAGTAAACTTTGCTTTTTACCCATGAGATGGGTTTTCAGAGGTATTTTGATGCCATCTGAGGTTGGGTACCCAACTCCAGTTGTATTATGGCAACAATTTGAGATTTAAGCTATTTTAGTAACTAAACCCCCTGAAGTCTAGCATATCTGAAACCCCCCTGTGTTCAGTGTTCAGTGGAAAGCCTGCCCCTGGCTTTGTGCTGCAGGGAGGATGGGTCTCTCCTGAATGCCCCACACAGGTGAATTCTCCCTCCTGTTCCACTTTCAGTCATCCTCTGCACAGTCCCTTGGTGCCAGCACTGAACACAATGGATTTCCTTATGCAGAGCACTCCCAGCCAACTGTGTGAGTAACTCCCCATGCTGCAGCACCAACAGCCCGGGGTATAAAGCACTATCAGCAGAGGGAAGTCCGACTACACCTCACTGTCACACCAGAGCTGTGTGGGACAAGAACTGTGCTCTTCTGAGGGTATTTAATGGAGGCAAGACTGGCAGGAAGACACGTTTGTAGACTGGACCTGCCTACTGTGGTCCTCAGTGGTTCACACTGAAGGCAGCAGCTGACACCTTAATTTTATGAGTGACACAGGAAAATGGAGAGCCAGCCCTCTTCTTACACGTCTTTTTACAAGAATGGCAAGTACTGGGGTTTGAAAAGAACTCATGATCTGAGCATTTCTTAAATTATTTAGGCTCTTAAAATCGGCAGACATCTGACTGACAGGCTATACAGCTTTTAGCAAAGCATGGCACCCAATCTTGGCATTCTGCATACCAGGCTCATGCCTGTGCCACTGCACAGATCTCTGCAGCTTTGAAAAGGATCATCTAAACTGTGATCTCTAACTAAAGACCACTAGTTTATTCAATATACTAGAAATATATATATTATTCAATATACAACCATGGCTTAAAATACTCTTTAAGATAAGGAGCAAAAGAACCTCATAAAAGCCTGACGCAAAAGTATTGGTATCCAGGGGTTCGTGACCTGTTAATACCTCAGTTTTAGAAGGAAGATGCACATGAGGAATGGGAGAAGGACAGTGGTGAAGGAGGATTTGGGCTCCACAGGGGAATTCTTGCAAAGAATAACACTCCCTGCAGCTCTGAGAGGCGTCCTGAAGCCCAGCCAGCTGGAAAAGCAACAGCAGGATCTGACCCAGAGCAGCTCCCAAAACAAGCCAGTCAAGCAGCAGCCATGCAGCAACATGTCCAGAGACATCACCCAGACACAAACCCCACAGCACCAGCACTGACCCCTAAAGCATGCCCCTGGCCAGGACAGGTCTGGACACTGGGAATTCAGCTGCTGCCTGCATGCCTGGGGTGGGGGGCTCCAGCAGCCCCCCCAGCCCTGCTCCCATTCCTCACATGGGACTGCTCCAAGCACGGGATACAGACATAATGCTACAGCCACTGCAAGCAAGGGCTGAGGAAACAGAGAGCCAGATCACATCTGGCTGCCTGTGCCTGCAGATTGGATACTCCGGCTACTGTTTACTGCAGAGTCTGGGAACAATTACTCTGAGTGCACTCCTCTGTGCCATTTGGGCAGGCCTGGGCTTTCCTTGCACCCTCTGCTCACAAATCCATGCCTGAGG
This sequence comes from Parus major, assembly GCF_001522545.3. Lineage (NCBI taxonomy): Eukaryota > Metazoa > Chordata > Aves > Passeriformes > Paridae > Parus > Parus major. Next base: position 561,427 of record NC_031781.1, on the reverse strand, counting down.
TGACAAGGGAAGGGGTGCAGGGAGGGCTGTGCACTAGCAGCCATGAGGGAATCAGCCCCTCACATATCATACATGGGATGTTTTCATTAATAGAAATGCTTGAATTATTTTATTTTTTCCTCCTAAACCAGCATCTGGTTGCCTAATAAAGTACAAAGACCATTTCTGGCAGAACAGATAGACACTTTTTAATTTTATAGTATTTTAGTCTTCCTCTTTCTGCAAGTATCTCAGCCTGCCTTATTCCCATTCATGCCACCTTAGAACACCAACAACCAAAGAAATCCCTGAACACTGTCTACTGGGGCAGTAATTCTTGTTGATTCACACTTGCTAGCCCAGAGGCTTTTTCTCCTTGCACACCAGTCTCCAGAGGTTTATTTTTATTCCCCATATATACCTATTTTGAGGGCTCAAAGCTGATCTCGTCCTAATGGAAAGGACTGAGAGGAAGTAGGGAACACAGGATTAAGCCTGAGGCAATTCAAGTAAAAATGAGACAACACTTTACCTGATAGCAAAAAACACAAAGTAAATTGAGTTTGTTTCTGAAGAACCACACAAGCATTCTCCCACCTCCAGTGCTTTTTATGGGGGCAGTAAGAGGGTCAAAGGGTGGGTGTGCTCAGGGAATGCTTCCATACCCTCACTGCAGGTCTTATTTCACAGAATCACAGAATATCCAGGTTGGAAGAAACCAAAAGGATCATCAAGGCCAAATCCTGGACCTGCACATGGATCTGTTTGTCCTCATTTCAGAAACTCAAGGTCATCTTTCTCCAGGAGTTTCAGAATCAGCAAACATGCAGCAGATGGGTTGGTTGAAATCTCAGCTACATCCTCAGAAGTTTCACAGTAGCTCCTGCCTGAACTGGACTTACCTGCATTAAATGCCACTCTCACATCCACTGATCTCAGCTCACAAACTGGTGCAATTCACTTCAGCCCAAGAACAATTATCTTTATCTCTAAAAGCCACAATGGTAAAAAAAATCACCAGTCATGGAGGAGTTTAAGTGGATAAACACCTCCACTCTGAAACATGACAGGTCCAGCTAGACCCAAACCGCTGCTTAGCCTGCCAAAACCAGAATGCAAATTATAAAACATTTACAATGAGGCTCCTTGCTACCTGAGTTACATTTATCCAAGGAATAGCACTCTACTGCTAGAGCATGGGGAAATGGAAGTGGGAAAATCGTAACAGAATTTGACACTAAGTTCTTGAAATATGTTTTAGTCAGCCCTGCCCTGATCAGGGCATTTTTAGGATGAGGAAATAGGCAATACAGAAATTAAAATGCCCCTGTTCGCTGCTCTTGCAGTTAGTGACATGGTAAGATCAATGTTTGGAGACAGGCTGTATAAAGAGAACAGTCTCTATTAATCTCATCCCTTCTGATGGCGAAAGCACTTAATTTACACTTTCTCAGCTGAGTAATTACCTCTGCTGTACAGTTACAGCTCCTTTAGGAACTGAGGAGCTCATGTGAACACAGGGCAATACAACAGATGAAAAACAATGCTAAAAAGAAGAAAGCAAACCAAACCATGAAATGAACCTTCTGAGCACCAAAGTATTCCATGTTGTTTCCAACATCAGATCACGTATGAACCAGCAAAGATTTGGGAGATGAAAACTCAGCTACATATAAAACCAAAGTGAGATATGTAAAATACAAGTAATAAAGCCAAGTTTTTAACCAAAGGCACCAGGATCCAACCACAGCAGAGTTCTGGGGCCAGGATACAGCTGAACAGGAGGAACAAATGCAACAGCCAGCTAACTTGGGCTGAAAGCCTCTCTGGAAGCACCCATAGTTATCTAAACTTTTCTAAACTCTGGGGGAAAAGAAACACTAAACAAAACATAAATCTAGAATGGCCGTGGAGTCACAGAAATGTGCCCCACAGCACTCTGCTGAGAGTTGGTTGAACAAAACTCTGCACACTGCCAGAGTGGCTGCAGCCTCATTACAGAACAGCACAACAGCCCCACAGGCTCTGAAAATCAGGGGACTGATGTAGTTTACATCATGCTGACGATTCCTGAAGGGAGAAAAGAAGTTATTTGGCAATTCTGGTGGATTTTGTCATTTTACAGTTGGAAATACATGTGCAAAATTTATGTTTTCATTCTGTATCTGTAGGCGAGATTAATTTTTCTTTCAAGTCTGACTAATATCTTCACTCCCCCTCCACCACTGGCTCAGGAGTCACCGAATTCACAAGATGTATGTGTCTTATTAGTTGAAACATATGGAGCTACTCCCATGAATCACAACCATGTCAATTAAAATAGCAGAACAAGTGGAAACACTGCTGTCCCTAAGCACGAGTGCTGGTCATGGCAAGAGAGATCCTTCATTTTTGGAGAGGGTGCTGTAGTTCCACACAGATCTTCCCCCCAATATTCCTGATGGAGATGGTGGGGCAGATCAGGGGCTGCCTGGCCACATCCCACCTTTCAGTGGCTCTGGGTGTTGGACATGGTGTGGTGGCACCAGTGCTAGCTCCCAAAACATGCAGCAGCTCCATGGAGCAGGGAACCAGCAACCTCAGAGCTGCAGGATCTACGGCCAGTCAGAGAGTGCTGCGCTTCCAGGGGACATTATTTTTCATTTCTACCTCTGCAGTATTTAAAGGAAATTGTAGATACCTCAGCTAAGGGGAAAATGGCACACAGTGATTCCCAAGCCTGCTTCTGTCAGCTGAACAATTCATGCCTGACATGCCATCCATCACATCTTGCTGCAGGCACCTCAACCTAATCCAGCCCCCGACCAGACCTGTCTCAGCCAAGCACTTTCCAGAAATCACAGACTGCAAATCACCCAAACAGACTCTAAAATCCAGTACTTAGCTGTGTGGCTGAACACTTTCACCCCAACAGACTTTCTTAAACCCTTTCATTGAAAATTTCAGGGTGCTCCACCCATTTTTCCTTGTTTGAAAGAAAAAAAAAAGGCAATTTAATTTTAAGAAAACATCTTTAAAGTTACATCAGCAAACAGGTTACTGTGTGTCAGTCCTAAGTCAGGCCCATGTATCATACGTAGCCTTGGTGCACAGCTCGGATTTTGAGGTAGGCTGGGGCAAGTAAAAGGGAAGTCAAAGGAAAAGGAAAAAGCTGCCATCTCCATCCATGGACCTGGCACACTTTCTGTTTGAACAGCCACAAGGTGCTGCTTGTGTTGGGACTTAGAGTCTAAGCTCCAAACCTGCTCTCCTCCTCACATCTGCCTTAAGCTTCTCCAGGAGATGGACTGGACAGCTCAAGATTTAAGGGCTACCTACACAGCTCTTAGAAATACCACTGCCTAGGGATTCATCAGTATTCTCTGCAAGCATCCTGCAGCTGAGTCTCGTGAGAACATTTTGTGCCACATCTTCAAAGAGGAGGTACTGCTCTTGATTTGATGAAAAATGAATTGGAAATATGAGCTGTGTATGTGCTAATTTACTGCGATGAAGTTTGCATTTATTACAGTAATGAGCATTGCATAAAGCGTATAATCAACATTCCCTGCAGATGTCAAGAGGAATTCAGAGGCACAGAGGAAATACGTATACTTGCCACAGCTGATCATAAACATCATAAACTTCCAGCCCCAAAAAAGCATAAAGCAAGAGAGCCCTTTTTCTCCCTACTAGTCCTTAGGGGTATTTGAGTGTATCTCTCAAGTTCTTGAATTAATGAGCTTAGACAGGCTTTCAACCATGAGATAAATATTACAAGTGCTCTAAATATTTTTATTTAGAAAGTGAAAGCACAACTGTTTCAATTCCTTCCCAGAAGAAGACAAAAGCTACAAATGTGATTACACTGAGTTGCCAACTGGAGAAACTAATTAAATCTTTCTGTGTAGAGGAAGATGTTTCTTTAACAGCACAACAGAAGTTAAAAGGAAGTAATTGAAGGAAAATGCAAGAGTTTAAGAAATCATCATCTGAAATAAAGTTAAAACACCAGAAAACCCCATCCAATGTCTGTGAAATCAAAGCAAGGTTGAAGTGGTACCTGTTCTGTGAAACAAAACACAAACCACCTCCTGAAGGGATGGAAGACACTTGATTGATTGATTGATTGATTGATTGATTGATTGATTGATTGATTGATTTCAAGGCCATGTGCAGCAGTAAGAACAATACAGCAGAGGATGAGCACCAATGACATGAATATCATGAATAAGAGTTCTCTAGACACCCACACTGGAGTAGTTCTTACCTTCAGGCAGCCGGGGGTTAGCGTGGATAGAGTTGGGGTCCCCGTCCTCCTCGGGATGGTAACGATACAGTGTCTGCGACTGCTTCGGGGAGGACTGGCTGCGCTCTTCCTTCAGAGCAACAGGAGGAGAGGTTGTTGCACTGAACTTCACCTGGGGGAAATCATTTCCCTCGACGCTTTCACGGGATGATCTTGTTGAGCTCGCCTCTGTAAAGTTCACCTCCTTCAAGCCCTGATCCGTGCTACTCTCTGGCTCTTCCTTCCTGGCATGCTTTTTCATTTTAGAGTGGGGGGCTCTTTCGTGCTCGTGCCTCTCTTTGCTCCCTTTTGGCCTCCTCTCCAATTCCTCCGGGAGCCGGGGCGTCGCGGTGGTGGCCGTGGTGTGCTGTGGAGGAGCCCCGGTGGTGGTCGGTGCCTCCTTGCGTGTCACCTTCTGGAGGGAGGGTGCGGTGGTGCGGGGCAGCCTCCGCCGCTCGCCGCGCTCGGCGGGGCCTGCGGGCCCCGGGGTGGTGCCCGGCCCCGGGGCGGTGCCCGCGCTGTGGGGCCCGGCCGGGCCCGGCGCCGAGGGAGCCACGCTGGCCGCCGGGTAGTCATAGTCCTCGCTCTGCTCCTGGCTGAGGCTGTCGTGCTCCAGGTGGGACGAGTAACTCCTGTACTTCTTCGGAGACTCCAGCTGGGTGTTGTCTCCCTCGGAGGCCTCCTGGTCGTAGCTGTAGGGATCGTCGTAGTGCCTCTCGGGCTCGCCGTCCTCGGCGTCCCCCGGGCTGGCCGTGTTCAAGGAGAAGGTGTCACAGTCCGGCAGCTGGTAGCACATCAGCTCCCCGCCGGCGTTGGGGCAGTGGCAAACCTTGCAGGGGGGCATGTGGAAGGTGTGCCCCGCCACGTATTTCTGTCCCTCGTGCAGGCAGCCGATGCGGCCGCACTGCGGGCACCCGTCCGCCGGCACCACCGCGTCGATGCAGTTCGGGGGCAGCTCTGGGCACAGCATGAATTGGCAACTGATCTTGCCCCCTCCCTTGGGGCACGAGCACTCGGTGCTGCCAAAGTCCACGAAGTAGGACTGTCCCTCGGGCACCTTGCCGTTGACGAAGCCCACGTTGACGCAGTCGTAGTACTGGTAGCCCTCGCAGGTGCAGCCGTGCTGCAGGCACGTGGCGCAGCACTCGCCGGGCTCCAGCACGTCCTCGATGCAGTTCTCCAGGGCCTGGCACTCGGCTCCCGTGCAGTCCCTCTGCTGCTGGCAGCTGCCCGTGCACAGCAGCACCAGGAGCAGGGCGTTCCAAGGGCTCTGCTGCCAGCTCCGGGCCCTGGCCATCGTCATCCCGAAGGAACACGGCTCTGCTCCAAGCTCGCACGTTCAGCCTTGGCTGCTCTCCTGGAACGCTGGGGGTTCAGCGCCGAATCTGCAGCGGTTTCCCGAGTTACCTTTTCTCATAGATCCTGGAGTTATGAAAGAAAACTCTGTTAAAGACTACACTCGGCACATATCCTGTTAAACATTAGAGGTCTTTAAAAGTTGGGACGAAGTCCAACATCTGGAAACCTAAGGACAAAAATTAATCATAATGCCTTCCAAGCATTAGAGGTACTAAGTTTGGAGTTGGATGCTTCCCCCACCCCTATTTTGAAAAGGAAAGGAAGAAAAAATGGTTGCGAATGTTCTGTTTTGAATCTGTTGACAAAACATATATTTCAATAAAAAGAAGGCCCTTCTTTATACCTCAATGCCTTTTTGTTAATCTTTCCAGCTAACAAGATCTTTTGGCAGAGAATAAGTAAATACACAGTTCTTCCTCTGCAGATATGAGCTTAAGATAATTATTCTTTAGGTTTTAATTACAAAGACTCAAATCTTAAGGAATTTTTATGGACAAAACTTAGCCTTGGGACGTGAGAATTTGTCTGTACATATGTTAACTCAAAATCTGGATTTTTTTCTGCTTCCTTCCCCCACTGAGCAATCTCTCGCACTTCAGTCTTCAGCATTAACAGTTATTCCTTTGCTCCAGCAGGGCTAAAATAGAACTTCTTTGTGTGTTGCGGTTACTTTGTGGTTACATATCATATTAACTATCCTGTAATACATATAAAGGGCCGGATCCTCTGCTCACAGAGGTTGGCACAGCTCCACAGCAGGACTGTGGTGAACAGAGGGATCAGCTCCAACTTCACTGGAGGACATTTACAACAACTGAGGATGTGCCACCACTGGCAATCACTTCTTTTACTTTTGACAACACCAGCAGTACTTTTTAGTGAATATAACTATACTATGAACACACAATATACATCTATGCATACATGAACTGGCATAATAACACTTTGTTTAAGTGCCTTGAAGAAAAGAAAATGGTTTGCTTTTTAGTTAAGAAGCTCTTTGAGCATTGAAAAGTTCAAGGGTCAGTCAGCTGTTGTCCTTTATATAAAAATTATGCTCACAAAGCTACACAATTAACACAGAAAACCACTTACAACAGAAAAACAATTTGCCTATAGAATTTTATAGGACCAGCAATCTCATTATTTTCCCAGGACCGCTCCCATCATCAAAAAAACAACCCTAAAACATTTATCTGGGGGGTAAAATACAGCCACATCACCCAGAACAATGAACTGCACACGCAACAAGAGTTGTGCCAGAAAATCCATTCAGAAAGATTACTTCTCCCATTCAATGGAGGCTTCCAACAAGTCTGCTCAGTCCCTCTGGCAAGAGGCCAGGCTGTGGGAAAAGTGTGCCTGTTCTGATAAGATATGGACAAACTGTGCTAAGAATTTCCCCAGTTCTGCCCTGGAATCCCAGTTATTTCAGTACCTTATACAGGGACAGAATTCTTACATATGTACGTCTCCTACTACTATTTTGAGTATATTAGCTGAGTGTGCTAAAGGAAAATGATTGAAGGAAAAATAAAATTGTAAGAAAATACAATAATGGCTTGGAAGAATCTCACTTTTTCAGAATCTGACTGCTCTCAAGACCAGGCTCTTTCTCATGAAGGAAAATTTTCAATGTGTGGTACTGAAATGAATTCTTCAGGATGCAGCCTGGGAATTAATAATTCATCCTGCTTTCAGCAGCTTTTCCAGGTAAACCAAATTTGTAATTGTTCCATTGCTTTAGCTGGGAAATAATGAATGGGAGGACAACTACAGATAACCTCTGTGAGGGGCTGGCAGCAGGATTTTGTCACATCCCCTCCTATGGTACCTCCTGGCTTTGATGCCTCAGTGTATGTGTGTGCCCTGGGCAAACCCCATGGGGAGGCAGCTGGGCTCAGCTCTGCCCCAGTCATATTCCCTTTTCCACATCAGGCTTCCCAGAGAGCCCCAGAACCCAGCATGGGCCACCTGGGTGTCAGAGGCACAGGTCTGGCAGCCTCTGTGTGCACCGGGCATCACCTGTGGGACAGGTAAGGGATGAGCGGTGTGAGCACCCCCCACCCCAGCCAGCCTGTGCTGCTTTGCTGGGGCACAGCTCCAGGTAAAGGGTAAAGGGTTCCCCAGAACTCCTCAGGCACACACTCAGACTCCCAGAAGAAATCCCAGTGATCCCTGTGCTGAAGCAAGAGGCAGAAAGCAGTCATCACTTACAGGAGAGAGTTCAAGGACAGCTGAGGGTTTACCACAGGACAGTCCTGTCTTGGTGAAAGGATCTGCTTCCCTGTGCTGTCAACTCTTGCCCCCCTCATTCACACTCATTTCTATCCAAGGGTTGGTTTGCTTGTCTTGCCAGTCCTTCCCCTGTTCCCATCCTTGCTGCCCTGCCTCTCACCCATGGAGAGCCCAGAGTGCTCATGGCAAGCCCTGTCTCTGCTCCCTGTCCTGCTCAGTCCCCCCATGCCTTTCTCTTCACAGCATTTCCACATCCCTCAGCATCTGGGTTTTCAAGTTTAACTGATAAGACTGAAATCTTTATAAACCCTTCCTCCATGAATGACACCACTTCCCTTTCCTCAGGCTTGCTTTGCTTCCTCAGAGGCTCCTTGTTTCTGGTGCAGTGACTCCAACAAAAAGTATCTTTTTATTCCTTTAAACCACTGCATTTCCCTGTGCTTTCTTCATCTGTTTCCCACACCCATCACTCCCCCCAACCACAAACTCACATATCAAAGAAACAGCCTCTACTTCAGGCACAGAGAAAACCATCTTTGAGGGAAGCTGCTGAGCCCCACTGAGCCCCCATCCCTGCACACAGAGAATTGTGCTCCTGCCAGCCCCGCAGCTGATGTGCTCCACCTCTGGATGCCTGCCCTTCCCCAACACTGCAACGATGCTCTGGAGACAGCAGCTCATTACTGGGGAACAGCATCAAAAGCTGGAGCTGTAAATAAAGGTGTCTGAACCAAGAGGGTAAAAAAACCCACACTATCTCTGTGGGATAGGGGAGTTTAATACCAGCAGATGTTATTGCAATAATTTGTTTCCATTAACTATTTTAATGCCTTCCTTAATGTTGTTTTACACAACTGGGTCAATACACCAGGGCTTCACTAAAATGAGAATTGGTTCTTTGTACTCTCACCAATGTCCTTCACCCTCTCTTACCAATATCACTGACTTTTGCTGTTCTGTTGAGTGAGAAATTAAGCCCTGCACTGTGGACATGATTTCTGAACCTGAGAGAATTTCAAGCTCTCAGGGACTGACTGTTCCCAAGGGAAAGTCTTGGGAACCTTGTCTTGCTCAAGGATTGTTTGTGTAAATAAGGGTTACTTTTCCAAAACAAGACACAGATGTTCTGAGAGTGTTTTCTCTCTTGTCTCACCAATGGGATGAGGGAGGTGTTGTTCCTTCTACCAATCAAGATAACCTGTATTGGAACACCCTATAAAAGGATTGAAAAACCCCAAAATAAAGGCTTCTTTGCCTCACTAAAAGTGGCTGTGTGTGATTTCTCAGAACCTTCACTCTATACTTTGTGTCTTCTAGCAATAATGCACACCTAAAATAAAAGTTTTTCAAAAGCTCTGTTCAAAGCTTTATAGAGCTCTACAGCAAGGGAACCATGTGCCACTTGTGTCAGCCCTCACACACTGCTTCATGTCCCAGGAGAATTCCATTCATGTCCATTGTGGAATTTCCTAACCTGTATATCCTGCTCTTCTTTGGTTCAAGGGCTGACCATGTTGGCTTTACTGGGTTTTACTGGGCCATTATTAAAAAAGTTGTTGCCATTCCTGTGTTCATAATGCATCCTGAGCAAGCAGGAGTGCCCATACAAGAGAGGGGCAATGCTCTGGATTGGGAGTGAGTCTCTCAAATTCTACCCACATAAACATGTGAGTGAAACCAGCAGTAAACAGTGGATGGTCACACTGCTGCAATTCCTTATGCCTCGATTCCTTCTTTAAAAAGTATTCCTAGGAAGGGCAGAGTAAAGATACCTAATGGAAACCCAGCGTTAAAAAGAGTCCAAATAAGCATGAGCCACAGGCACACATTTTCATGGAAAAGGAAAGCAGATGAACCCAGTATCTGTGTGATGGGACATCCAAGGCTAACAGCAGCAGCCATCAAAATTATAACTAGTCCTGGCTGAAAAACATCATATTCCCGTCTCCTGGCAGGAAATAAAATAAGATTTCAAGATGCTTATTTCAATTCAGTTTAGGGCCAAAAAGTTATAAATTTTGACATTTTTTCAAAACAATATACTCCAAGTGATTTATTTCAATCAAAACCATAACATAAAACCAAAAGGAAGAATGTTGACTTGATTAAAATTGTTCAGTCATATTACTTGAAAATGTTGATGAAACCAGTGTGTTCCCACAGACAATCTAGACATTTTAAATGTGCAACTTCTTTAAATTAAGAGAAGCATTTTATTGGGATTCTTTTTCCAGATGGTTTCATTTCAGTGCTGAACCAGAAAGCATTATTCCAGATAAGCAGAGGTGACAGGAGGCACTCTCCTTCAAAGATTTCACACAGAGACAACCTCTCTGTGTGAAGGGTGCCCCAAACACAGGCAGAAGGTGGGCACATGTGGAAGAGATAGCACAGTAGCAACAGCATTCTGTCAAATGTTCACTGACCTAAAGGAGGCAGCCACTTATAAACAAAAAGCAGTAAAGAGAATAAATTCAGTGCACTGTAGGAGACCCACTGACTTCCATCTTTAAGATGTACCTGTGATTTCACCATTTGCAGATCCCTGTGAAGAGGTTTAGACAGAGCAATTATTTTCTCTGTCCCACTTCTCAGTCCCTCAATAAATTGACATTTTTGAGGATGACAGTAACAGAAATGCTGGTTTGATCTGTGTCTTCTACTTTTGAAAGTGAGCAGGGCCAGATGCCAGGCCGATGTAAGAGCAGAAGGTGGCATCCATCTGTGCAATATCCTCCGTGCTGGGTACTGGGAGCCCCTGCCCTGCTGGGTGGAACTGGGGGCAGTCCCTGAGCCTGCCCATGAATCCACACTGGAGGTTCTGACATACAAAGAAAAAACCTGTGGGAAAGCCAGTGCAGGGCTGGCACTCACCACTTACGCACAAAGCAAGTTCACCAGCCCACAGAGCTGCCATGAACAATTCTCCTGGTTTCCCAGAACCAGCCAGCTGAAATTGGCTCTGCAGCTTCAAGCTGTCCGTGGGCAGGGACCAAACACAGCCCTGCTCTGTGCTGCTGAATCTTTTGGTGATGCCGAATCTCTTCTCACGGAGGTGAAAGCTCTGCAGAAAGCAGGGCAGCAGGCAGCACATGTGCACACCCATCCCGAGGAGCAAGGGGAAGGTATTTCCCCAGCCCGAGCATTTTCACACCTCTCCCCAGCCAGAGCTCTGGGCTGCTGCAGCTGCCAGCAGCTCCTCACTGCCTGCGGCCACAGTTTACACTGAGGGAGGAAGAAGGGAGGGGACGGAAGGAAATAACAATTTAAAAACAATCCTTTTTAAATGGAAGAGAACATGGAAATTTGTGAGAGCATTTGAATCTTATATGAAAACCAGAAAAAAGCCCTAAACCCAGTATCTCCTGACTGGGCTGTGCCAGCCTATAGATTAAATCTTCCTTTCACACCCTCTCCTCACCAGGAGCTGGAAGGGATTGCTGCTGGAAGGGAAGGGATTGATGCTGGAAGGGAAGGGATTGCTGCTGGAAGGGAAGGGATTGCTGCTGGAAGGGAAGGGACTGCTGCTGGAAGGGATTGCTGCTCTCCTCGCAGAGGGAACTACAGGGCTATTCACCGGGAGAATGAATGAAAAGGGAGAAGTGTTTCCATCACTGTTCTTATGCAACATTCAGGCCCAGGGCCCATCATCTCTGCCTATAAATTAATGGAATATGAGCTGAGCTGAACCCATGTTGGGCAGAAGGACCAGAGGGGTAGGATAAACCTCAGGGTAAATCCCAACCCAACAAGCTGCTTTTTGTTCTTGAAAGTAAAGCACTCTGGAGTTGTCAGCGCTCTGGTTCTTGGCTAAACAAGCCTGTGTTCAGGAGCCATAGCCTTTGCAGGCAGTTTTCCTCAACTTTGTTTTCAATAAGAAATCAGTTATCATTAACCCCCTTTTCATGGAAAAGCTTTTAAAAATGGACATTTGGGATTCTGGAGGATTTTCAATTAATTCAACAGCGAACTCAAGAGGAGACAAACAAGAAGAAAGCAGGATCAAAACTCATTCAGCCTCCCAAAAGAACTCCAATAAGAACTCCCTTCCCAGCAGAAGCACTCTCAGGCAGAGATGCTCCAGAAGCTTTCCAGGACATTCCCCATGCTCAAATCCAAACAGGAACCTGACATGCTGCAGTAATAGAGAAGCATCACCTGAGGTATTTCAGCTGAGGTAGCCAAGCATTAACAGCAGTGACCAGGTAGCTTTGGGACTTACTCTTCCAGAATGTGCAGTGTTTGAGTGCTTTTTGAAATCCCGGAGAGTGTTTGAAGGCAGCCTTTTTCCAAGGGAATGCCAGAGTCAGGGAGGGGAGAATCATGTCTTGGAGTTATTGTGTCAGTGCTCCCCTTCAGCCCAGCCCAGCCCAGCCCAAAACAACAGGGCAGGTACTTGGGTTCGAGAGGAGTGAAATTCTGTGTCATTGTGAGTCGCCAGTGCAGCAGATCCAAAGTGACTCAGTGGGAGCATGGCAGCAGCCAAGGAGCCAGAGAGGAAAGGCTCACATGGTGTGGGAAATGGAAAAATGGAAAATTCCACAGATGCTCAAGGGTTCAATCTACAGTCTTGGAAAGAGCTTGGGTTAATGTATATATGTGTATATATATGTATATATAATGTGTACCTATGGATAACGGTACATAGACATTAAGTAGAAAAATTATAAACTTATGTTCCTATAATTGTAAGTAAGTAAGAATATGCTTTAATATTCTAATTCTTAATATTCTAAATAAGAAATTGTATTAGGTAAAATAGTGGTAGGTTTGAGCTGCAATAATGGGATTTAGAGGGTAGGCTAAGGATCTAGTAGCTATAGCAGGGGGGTGTGTGTATGGGTACGTGACCTGTCAGTTTATTGGCTAAGAGACAGATGCAGTGCAGCAGAACTAGGGAAAGGTGATAGGTTATTAAGTAGAAACAAGTTTTGTTTTAACTGTCTATTGGAACAAAATGTTATATATTTCTGTGTGAAGAAGAAACCTGTGACTACCTTAAGCTATGGCTGACTTGTTGCTTCTCTCCAAATCTCACGCCTTCGAGACTGACATCTTACCTGGCTTACTTGAGCAATAAATCATCTTAAATAACACAGTGGTCCCATCCCTTGTTTTTCATCTTAACAACATGGGACATGGGGAGCTCAGCACAGGGCTCTTCAGGGACCAGAGCAGTAGGGACAGGGCTCTGCCATGGGGACCCTGACAAACCGACCATGGCCAGGTTCCTCTCTGGACAATGCACAGGACACTCAGCAAGTCCTGGCAGCTGGGCCAGGGTCACAGCTCTGCTGCAGAAGGAGCCAAACTCTTACACTGGAGTGAAAATAAACTTGTTTGCTATTGATACACTTTTTTTCTTATCTTTTTACATCACCAAGTTTCAGGTGACTATATATACTCCTCAAAAACACAATTAAATAATCCAGCTATTTCCACGCCAGCCAAAGAAATCTGGGAAAAAATTAAAGCAAACTCAGCCACAGCCACTCAAAAATGTTTCCCAAGGCACAGCCAACAAAAACTTGTCAAAGCTCATAAGTTATGAACTAATTTTCACAGGGAGAGCTCTTTTGGCAGCAGGCAGGTCCCTGATCTGCACAGACCTCGAGCAGCCGCACACATGTGGATACAGCCTAGACATGGGGCACCACTGGTCTCAGGAGCCATCCAGCTCCCACCAGCCAGCACCCAGGCTCTGGGCTCAGGTGAGCACTGTCAATACTGGAGGCTGCTCTGATAAGTGAAATCATTTTTTCTTATTTATTTAAAGAGCTGCACTCCTCTCTTCCCTCTCAGAAAGGAACAAATCCCTAGTTTCCAAGATATTCCCCATTATTTAGACATTGACCATTTCTCATTAGAAGTAACTCAAGCACAACCCCTGCACAATCTTATAACTGTGCCCCTCAAATACATCCTTTCCAGATCCTAGGCTAAATTTCTCTCTCTCTCTGCTTCCTTTCTCTAATCTCTCTCCAGGATGCTCCAGACCCCTGCCTCTTCCCACAGTTTTACAGAGCTCCCACTTGCAGGGCTGCAGTGCCTCTCACCAAGGAAAGAACCTGCTGCAGCCTCCAGGACAGATGGCTGCAAAACCTGGGATATCATTCCCACACCCTCTGTGATCCCCTCTCCCCATTTCTCCTTTCCTCCATGAAAGAACTCTGATACTACTTTGAACTGTCAGTAAGCACCAGATTTAAGTTTTGGGTTTGTTTCTTTTTCGTAATGCAGTCTTCTATTATGCACTTTGCACCCCTCTGCCCTAAGCAGTGACAGTAATACAGACCTTTTGTTGGGAAATGTGTTGGTTGGAACATCTGGGCACTCCCTACCTAGTTCAGGCAGCCCTTTGTAAACAGTTCAAACTGAAAATTCCCCCACCCCCATCTAAAATCCAAATTAGGCCAAAGAAAGCCTACTATTTAACTGACAGCTTAGCAAGTGGCCTTTGCTGCCCTGTGGCAATTTGGAAATAATTAACAACAGTTTTCATACAGGGAAGGCTGCAGGGAACTGCCAGGCAGTTTTGCACAGCGTACCTGTGAGGCAGCACTGCTCACAGCCAGAGGAGCAGTGCTGCCTCCATCACCTGAACTTCAGAACTGAGGATTCACATGTGAGACTCCCCAGAGTAACTCAGAGGGGTTTACTTCAGTCTGCCAATTAATTCCAAAGCAGTGTCAAAACAGAAAGTCAACAGAGCAAATTCGTAACAAATAATTTTTCTGTAATTGTGTCCTGACTTTGTTACTATCATGAGTAATGGTGAAAGTCTAGCTATTGGGCAGTGAAAAATTTCCTGTATTGAGTCTGGTTGAGCATCTGCCCATGTATTCTTTGGTCTGACGAAAAGGAACTCAGATTTGTTTCAACATTCATGCACGTGTCTTCTCAACCCCCATGGACTGCAGACAAGAGCATATCTGGAGTATGGACTGGAAACACCACTAAGCATATTGCCAATTAAAAAATAATAAAATCCAGAAAAAGCAGCAGTGATCATTCCCTGGGATGAGTTTCCTCTCATATGTGACAAAAGAAAGCCTGTATATAGCAATTAAATTTTTCAGCTAAAGCAAAAAGTTATTATTTTAATGGAGGAAAAACTAGAACACTTGGTTAAAATGTTCTCATAGAAATGTTAATTACCACAGTCATTAAACAAATGGAAATCAAAGCCTACCATTCGTTGAGCACTTTGAAAAGTTTTAATGCAAAAAAATGTGCTGGAAAGAAACTTTCAATTTTTCCTCCAGAATGAAAGTAAATCCCTGTAAATGAAGCTGCATCTATCATGCTGCTAATCAGTCAGCAGCCACAGATGTAATCCATCAATCCAAAGTGTTCCTGCACAAACTTTACATAAAAGATAATGGAATTAATTTGGTTTGGTAGGAACCAAACTGAAAAGGAAGGAAGCCTGCTCTGCTATTCCATCCCACAGCCCATCATGCAGAGGCATCAGTAATTCCAGGTGGGGATAACAGAAGCCACATGTTCACTACCTCCATCTTCCACCTTGGGTTTTTTCCTTCACTTTTGCCTGCAGCAGATGTTGAATCCTGTATCTTGACTCCCTTCCTTTGATAGGGAACAGATCCCAGTTGTCCAGGGGGTGTAGCCTTAATTTGAAGAATAATTTCCTGGAGATAGGAGCACGGGTTTTTCCTGTTTCTGCACAGAACCCAAGCTGGCACACTCGGTGATAGTTTGCTGAGTGTCCAAATTCACTGAGACAGCTTCTGCCCTCAGATGCATGTGTGCACTTCTTGTGTTCAGAACAATTTGTGGTTCTGTACCATATTCTACAAACCAGAATGAGATGAGAAAAGTAATTCTTGTTTATTTTGTAAATTACACATTACATTTTCTAATGCCACAGGAAGTTAGTATGATCTGCTGGGTAAGTGTGCAACTCAGACTCTTGAATATTTTAAGTTACTGATCATCACCCAGTACAAGTAAACCCATGATCACTTGGGTGGAACATTCAAAATACAGAAATCCCAGCAAACCAGATGTTACTGTATTAACAAAAAATGTTGATTGAATAATTGTATATGTTACCTTATAGACATGCACATAATTTAAACAAGAATACTTTTTTTCCTTTAACATCATGGTTTTGTTGAACACACTGATTAAAGAGTAAATTCAGACTGATTTTCATCACAGTAAATACTCCACCTAAAGTGGTACTGACTAGTACGAACAATTTATTTGGTCTTGGCACATTTAAATATGTATTTATGCTTTGGTCAATGATCTTCTGGAAGGGGAGGAAACTTTTTATTTTCCAGCTGAGGAAATCCTGTAACTGTAAAGATTAATTGATACAAGGAGAAGTAAATAATTAGTACAAGGGGAAATAAATAATTAGTACAACAGAAGAAGAATGAGGTTGTAGTCCCTCCTTCCACATTAGTTAGCACAATCCAGCACATGACTGAGAATGAAAATTCAGATGGAAAAGTTACTAACATGAGAGATGAAATAAAGTCTCCCAAGAGTACAGAATATTTGGTATTTAAAGCAATAAAAGAAGGATAAAATCCCCACCAAGGAAAGTAGAGGAGGTGCAATGGGAGGTATTTCAGCCTGCCAGTGCTCTCTGAGGCTGGGCTGAGAGGCACCTGCAGAGAGCCTTCCTGTGGCATGACCCTGCCTCACCCCACTGTGACTGAAACGCTCTGGCAGCCCAGTCAGACGTGCACACCCAGCTGACTGAGCTGGGGGTTGGCATGGGAGGGATTTTCACTGCATTTCAGGAATAAACCATACCTCGACTTTGTAGGCTCAATTCTGAAAGCAATACCATGATCTTGGGTGTCCAAAGTACAAAGAACAAGAACAGAACAAAGAGGACCGTGAGTTTAAATTCTCAGAAGACCAGAGGTGCAGTTGAACATCAGTTTTCTAGAAGTCACCTCGCTGATGAGGTTTTCTACAATGAGTGGAGGGGTGGGTAAGACTTCAGAGGGCAATTAATGCTCCTGATAAACTGTTTGGGATGGATGGATTGTCCCTTTGCTGTGAGCTTTACCACAGAATTCCAGGCTTGGGCTGGAAAGGACTTTAAACATAATCCAGTTCCACATTCCACAACCCCAGGTGTCTCCAAGCACCGTCCAACCTAGCCTTGGACACTTCCAGGGATGGGAAACTGTGACACAGTAGAGAGACTTTACATGACTAATACCCTTATTTTTGGGTAGATAAAGCTGCAGAGCCTGTGATTTTTTGCTTTGCAAAGGAGAACTCTATGGGCAATATGAACAAAATTTACAGAATTGTAAGGAACACAAATAAACTGAAGGGGGATATTCCTCCACCAAATGTGGACCACCACAGTGCAGAGGGCAGGGAGGAGAAAACAATCATTCTGTTGGAGGTCAACTGGGAGAATGCCAGCAGAGCTCTGAAAAAAATGATGGATTCCATCATTCCAGCAGTTCCTGGTCATCCAGAGGAATGGAGAAGGAAAGTGGTGCAACATCTCACAATTCTGTCAATCCTCTACAAGAGGATTCACAAGTTTCATCTACAAGACAAATTTCTATGAAGGGTGCAAGGTGTGCATCCCGGTGGAGATGTTCCTCTCAGCAATGTGGGGGTGGCCACATAATACATGGGGATGATAAGGACTGTGAGCATCTGGGTGTTCATTGTTTCCATGCTCTTCTCAGAGAGCCAAAGCTGTATAAAATCAAACAAGATATAAAAATAATCTGCTCTTCTTATACACGGGCTCCTGTCAGAACATGCTGACCATGTCTGCACACCCTGACCACTATCTCCCAAGGCCTGATTAATGAGATTTCCTGTTCTTCCATGGTTTTTTTCCACATTTAACCAAGTGTTCACCTTAAAAGGAATGTTAAGCAGTACCTTTCCACATTACCTTCCAATCTGTACTATCACCTCAGCCCACAGGCACTGTTTTTCCTTCAGGAGGAGATTTTGAGTGTTTTGACTTTGTTTACTTTACACAGATGCTATTCCTTTCTTGCAGATGGATATGATCTGTTGAAGACTTGGAACAACAAAACTCATCCAAAAGTACCATCTATTATTCCTGCAGGGGCACAGTACTGCCAGAAACTGTTCAACATTCCATAAAATAAGACCATAGAATGGATAGCTCATTGTTAAAGTGAAGCATGGCATTGTTTGGAACCTGATGACAGACATTTTGCTGGGGTTTTGCCTTAAATATAGTATCTAATGTATTATTCTTGGTTTACTTTTAAAACTTCACATTCGACATTAAACAGCAAAGGTGGGCCCCAATGTGACCTTAATGTCTGGCTTAATCCCCACTTCCTACAGGATCCTTTGTAATAACTTCAGAGAGAGAGAAACCCAGAGTGGGTCACTGGGTTTTAACAAACTGACTGCAACACCGAGTTCTGTTCTCCATTCCCCTGGCGTGTGCCTGTTGTATCTGCAGGATACACTTCCTAAGAGAACAGAATTCAATCTTCAAGTTTAAGAGCCATTAAAATATGTCTTCTTTTATAGATATTACACTTACTGCACTCACACACAGCTCCACACTCTGCCTTTCACTTACTGGTAAGAAACACTAGCCAGAAATGAACTGCCATTTGCCATTCCTTTCTACACCCAATGCTAAGGCATTTAATCAGTAAAAAGACTGGACATAGAGTCTTGCTATGAACATGTATCATCTGAGTCAACACTAAAACAGCCTTCCTTTGCCATTCAAACAAGAAAAACACAGAATGGGGGGAGGGGGGGTGGGAAGAGAATTACAGAAAAAAAACCCAAAACATACACAAAAGAAATCAGTAGTGTTTAATTGGAAAAAAAATGTCTCTGTAGAATGCTGCCCCCAGGGTGGCACTCAGTGGCCCCATGCCCAGTTCCTGAGGTTCCCTGGGGCCAGGCAGCCCCTGTTCCCTGTCACCCATAGCTGTGGGAGCTGGGCTCCAGCAAATCCATGCAACTCACACTCCTTGGAGCAGCAACCCAGCCCGGAGCGTCCCAGTGACACAAACCAGCACACGACACTTGCACACTCCCAGGGATACGAAGGATCATCTCAAAACTCAATTATTTCAGCCCAGAAAGTCATCATTTAAGACCCTGGAAGTGTATATAATCATTACCGTCTCTTCAGGAAGCTCTCACACTGCTATAATAAAATCTACAGAAGCAAAGCACTTTTAGCCCAGCCATTCCTAATCCCAGAGACAATGCCTATATTTTTCCATCACATCAGATCCTGGATGGTGGGGGAAGGGCAAGAGCCTGAGAAAAGGGGGAAATGCAACTTGAGAAGTGGTAAGTGCGTCAAAATCTAAATTACTTTTAGATATTTTGCAGCACAATCCTCCTTTATGCCTGTGCAGCTCGGTTCATATGGCTCACATTCAGCCTGTCACAGTGAATCATTGCTACTCCTTGACTTACATTAACAAAAACAAACCTAACTTTCGCTTTTTTTACCTGTGAGGTAAAACTTTGAATTCCCAGTCAAAAGGCCAGAAGTGGCATTAAAAATAATTGTTTTTGTAAGAAGCTCACTTTGAGGAGAAAACAAGCAAAAAAAAAAAAAAAAAAGCCCAAATACATGTGTTGCTTATGGAGCATTTTGCAAAAAAGCAAAAATCTTTGTCCATGAGCAGCAAAGACCCAGCTTTAGCAGCCTTAACTAACAAAGCAAACCCGCCCCTCCCTACTTAAGTCTTTAAACTGCATCAAACTGGAGATATTTAACAACAGCTTTAGAGCCTAAAGAACAGTTAAAAAGTAAATCTGGAAAACGAAGTACAAAAATCAAAGTGAAACCCAGCCAGATACAAGCTCCGCAACCAGCAGAACACAAGGCACAAAGCAAAGCCAGCACTCAAACAAAGTTATTTTACATTTCTCCCAGCAAATTTGCAACAAATGTTCATTTAGGAAAGATTTCTGCTGACCTGTGCATGAGCAGCAATGCAGATGTGGCGAGTTCTGCTGTCACCTTTTGTTCCCAGCCATGTCAGCTGTGCTCTGCTCCAAGTGCTGCTCACACTCCCAAATCCCCTTTTCCAGCTCTATCTTAGGAACTGCCCAGATTTTGTAGTGTAATATGAGCAGGGAAGTACCATGTGCCTATGATATGGTCAATTCACTTTTTACCCCCTGCAATGCTTAAGGAAACTGCTTCACATTTCAAAGCTGAGCCTAGGGCTGCCTGACCCAGGTACAGCCAGGGCAGCGCTGGGGCTCCCTCCTCCACCCCAGTGGGGCCCTAAAATGGCTCCTTTCCCCCTCCCAGACCCTAGGAGGGATTTAGGGACTGCTGAGGCCCTTGTCTCTCTTCCCCTGGGTGCCTGGTGCAGCAGAGACCACAGTCCCAACACAGAGGGGGGCAGCCCTCCTTGCTGAGGGCCACCAGCACAGTGCTGGGGCCACCACCATCCCCATGGCCAAAGCCAAAACTCTTCACTGAGGTAGCTCTGGTGAGGTCCCTCAAGACCCAGCAAAGCCCTCACATCTGGTCTGGGATCTTTAGGAATGAAGATGTTCCAAAAGTTGGGCTGGAAGAATCCCATCTGTTCCTCTCCAGTGTTGCCATCAGCAAAGCAATTAACAGTGTCTAAAAACCAAGCCTCTGAATTACTCTTCTGTTAATATTCTTCTATTGTTATCGATCTACTTCTGGTTTGAATATGCAATTATCATCATGCCTGAAAAGAACAATACACTGAGAGGAGGAGGAAATGCCTCTTCTTCCCAAATTCTGCACAGGGGAGTTACACCCATTGTGAAGCTGCCAAGTACCAGAGAAGGTGCAGAGAAGAGGGGGAACAGTCCTCAAATCCTGTTACTCCTGCTGGTCCAGCTCCAGCCCCACACTCAGGTCCCAAACACCCTGCACCAAGCCCAGTGATAACAGACAGCACCAGCCTGGTACAGGCATTTCCCGAGTGTTTGGGCTTGAGAAGGGTGAGGTGCAAAAGCTGTCAAGGATTGTGCTGTTCCCCAGCTTTTGTGCAAGCAAATTCCATGTAATCCCAATGTCAACAATGTCAATGGCCCAAGCATTGTTAAATCAAGTTAGGGAGGCTGAGGGAGCCCCACCTGGCAAGGGGAAGGGAGGTCTCTGGTACTCTCTCTGCCAGCCCTGGGCAGATGATCGAGCTGGTTTTCAACAGCTAAGTGAGGGCCTCTAAAAGGGATTAAAGGTAGGAAACAGTCAGGGATCTTGGAAGAGGAAAGATGCAAGACAAAAAGATGGCAGAAAACAGAAAACCTTGGGGGGAACTTTAACTCTTGGCCAGAAGGCAGCAAAGTATTTTCATGTAAGAAACCTACTTTTTAAATCCTTGCCCTGGTATCTAACATATACCTTGTGTGGGATTTCTAACAACTACATTCTGCATCTTTGAGCTTTCAAACTCTTGACCTTTATTCTAAAGCAAAGGTGAGAGCTCTATCTTCCCTGTTGCATAATTTCCTAAACCCAGTTATGTTTGAAATTGGCATGTCGGTAAAGTAAAACTTGGAATAATGTAATGGACTCTTTCAGAGAAAAATATATATTCTTCAAGGATTAATTCAACATCTCAGCTCAGAAATATGATCTTGATTGGTATAATGACAATTGCTTAAAAAAAAAAAAAAAGCAACAAAAAAGGAAGTGAAATGACTCAAAGGTTAGGAATGGAGTTCACCAGTTGTCTCTGTTGATGGCTGTGTTTATATCACAGAATCATGGAATGGTTTGAGTTGGAAGAGGCCTTAAAGCTCATCTTGTTCCACCCCTGCCATGGGCAGGGACACCTTCCACTGTCCCAGGCTGCTCCAAGCCCCATCCAGCCTGGCCTTGGACACTTCCAGGGATCCAGGGGCAGCCCCAGCTGCTCTGGACACCCTGTGCCAGGGCCTCACTGTAAGCAATCCACAGCCTGCCCCAGGCACCATCTCCACAGCACCCCACCAGCACTTCATGGTCCTCACCTCATCACCACTGCAGTCCAGGCACCCCATCCCTGACTGGTGTCAGTGACCCTGATCTTTGTGCCCCCCAGGCCCTCCAGGTGAGGCCAGGCAGGACTGCACAGCCAGGGCAGGGCACAGCTCACTGCAGGAAGCCAGCTCTTCACTGCCTGATGCCATTAGCCTGCAGAACAGGCCATAATTTGCTGAAATGATGATTAATCAAATCATATTTTTCTCTAAGGCAGCTAACAAAGCCAATTCAGTGTCTCAGTAATTCTCAGATAACCAAGGAATACTCATGGAGTGACAACTACCAGCTATTTAACAGCACAGGCATGGCAGTGAAAGCCAGCCTGGCTGGAAGGGCAGGAGGTGTGTGAGCACCACTGGGGAAAACGAGCCACCTTGTTTTCCCCACTTCAGATCACCACCACCACCCCATCCTCACTGCTCGCTCCCAGGCCTTTGTGCCCACTGGTGTGGAGGGACTGGGAGCCCTCACAGTGCCACAGAGCCAGGAAACAGGGGATGGGGTGCCCAGGGAAC
>NC_031781.1:530924-538931 GCF_001522545.3 Parus major | reverse complement strand
TGGGGTGCCCAGGGAACAGGGGATGGGGTGCCCAGGGAACAGGGGATGGGGTGCCCAGGGAACTGGGGATGGGGTGCCCAGCACATCCAGCTGGAGGAGCTGGGCACCCAGGGCCTGCCAGTTCCGCCTGTCTCACGGTTCAGTTCATGTCCTTTCCAGACTCCAAACAAATCCACAAATGCTTTGTTTTGATCATACAAATCAGGGTAAGATTAAGATACATAAACACAGTTTAGCACAGTTACCCAAAAAGCAAGGAGTGACATTTTAAAAAGAATCCATAATCTTTGCTTTTTGAAGTATTTCTTCAGTGGGAATTGTGTTGGAGCAAAGTATGCAAAACCTAGATGCTTCCAAGAGGGGGTCATGTGAAATTATTCTATTTCAAGATTTTTCCAAATCACTAACATTTCAACTCTGAATGTATTTGTAAGAATCTGCCAAAAAACCATCAAAACAGTCAATTTATTTTTTTTTTTTCAGTTTGTAACTGTCTCCTTTTTTCTTAGGTCTTAAAAAATGTTTTTGTAGAGAATTTATGTCATTTCTGTAGAAACTTCTGCAACCCACAATGATATTGCAATTTTTTTTTGAGTAAAAAGCAAGTGTCCCAATAAAGAACAAAGAACATCCTTTGTTTCAGACAAAGAATTTCAGGAGAAACCACAAAATATTCAACCAAAACATTAAACATTTGATTTTCCACCCATTTTGCCAACAGTCTAAATTTTCCCATACTTCTAATCTCAGTGTCAGTAAGGAGGGGAGGGGACGGGAGGCAGGTCAGATGGATGACAGTCACTCTGCAACTGCAAACCTGTTAATTAAATAAAGATGAAAACAAGATGTTTTGACAGAAGCATTTTTCTTCTTTAAATTAGCTTTTCTTTTTAATGAGGAAACAAGACCTGCTTGATCTACCCATCAGGAAAAAAAACAGCATTGAGGGATAACTGGAAGCTCTTACTCATGTTATTAGAGAAATCCTGGGCTCTGCTCCTGAGAACACCCAGCTCTGCAGCCACCTTAGCCACCAACATGAAAGTCCTGTCCTTCGTTAAGGCCCAAACATTACTGATGGCAGATATTATTTAGGCTCTTGAAATGAGTTTTAGAAAAGCAGGCTTAAAACCAAATGGAAACATTTCATTTTGAACGCAGTGGAGATTATTTGAAATACACACATGCTTGCCTGACACACTTCACTGCCTGTTTTCAAAGAATGGTTTGGGTTAGAAGGGACCTAAAGATGATCTAGATCCAACACAATTATTGAGTTCCAGTTCCCAGTTGGGGGGTTTTTCCCAGTGCAAAGACACCCCCCAGCTGTGGCAGGAACATGGAACCTCATTCAGCTGCATGTTAGAGTGCCACAATGCCCAGCACTGCATAAACACACAACCAGTGCTATTCACACCCTCAGAGCAAACCCCAAGCAACCCCAAACCACAGAAACATAACCAAGGACTAAATAAATGACCTGTCTGTTCTAGACATATGCTTCATCTTCATGGCAAACGTCATAAAGTGCTGATTATTTTTTAAATTGTTACAAAAAGAGAGATTCCTTCACTTCAGTCTATTTAAATGCAGGAATAGAACTGATGCACTCAGGTTAACCTGTTTTCCCAGACTGGAGAGACATTATTAAATGTTCTTGTTCTTTTACACATCTTAAATACTCAGCCACTTGCAGCACCCCAGGGCATAGCGTGCTATGTCAACACCTTCAGAAGAATGCAAACATCTTAATAAAAGTAAGGAGTGATTGCTTATCGTGCACTCTTGCTGTTAACATCTGCATTTTACAAAAGCTCACAAACTATTACACACACTTTCCACAGGACATATCCTCCTGGATATGCAGGCAGTCATGCCAGGAATCAAACAGCGTGTCAGAAAGCAGACTGCATTTTTGGTTTTGCTCTAAAGGCAAATGAATGTTTCAGAGCATTCTGCAGCTCCCCTGAGCTGAGCCATTTACTCTACTTTACCAGCTCAGAATGGAGGGGTAAATCCCCCAAACCAATCTGCTCTGTCTCACATTATATCCTTTCCAAATGGCCATCCAAGTTTTATACATTAATCATACCCAAGATCCTACATTCAGGATCATCAGGCTGATGTTGTATTGATTGTATGACAGAGCTCCACGCATGAGGCAGATGAGATTAGACTAGAACGTGGCACGTTACCAGATATGAGTGTCCTGGTTATGAAAACTGAATAAATAAAAAGCCTCCACAGAGTTGCCAGAGCCACTGGGCAGGCTCAGCAGCTCAGCCCCTTCTGATGGGTGGAGGAACAACCTCTCAGTCCTGGCTGATTCACTTCAGCAAAGAAAGAGACAAAGCCAAAAGCAAGCAGGATTATCTTCAATAGTCTTATTAGTGGCTTGAGATAATCCACTTGGTATTGTCTAAAGCAAATTAGGAAGTGCTCGTGGGAACTGTGCAGAGGCAGTGCCCAGCAGGGCCCAGAGCAGGTAAGGGCTGGCAGTGGTCAGTGGGGTCAGGGATGTGCACAAGCTGCCCACCCCTGACCCTGGGCTCGGGGGTTTCAGGAGGTGCATGCCAGTCCAATAACTCTGCCCAACAGAGCTGCTACCATCTTCTCTGACATCTCAATTTAGAGCCAGTAATACACTTAGCAAAGAAAAACTACATTAAACATAAAACAAAATTTGGCTTCACTATCAAAACTAAAACCTGGCAGCCTGTTCCCATGCAAAATCCTTCACAAGTGATACCTTTGTGGAGGACAGCTGGAATAAATCTATGACATTTAATGACATACTAAAAGCAAACCTTGAACAAATAACTTTAAATCATTTGAAATACTACTGTGAATAGATTAAGCTCTACAGTGGTTACATGCTACAATAATTAATAATTTCTAAACAGTGGAGTTTAATTATTAAAAAAAAAATAATAATTGCAGAAGTGGGTTTTTTTCCCCATTCCAGACATATATTTAAAGTAACACTCTCCTGTGAAAAGGTTTTACTTCAGAGTTTTAAATTTATTCTCTCATTCTGATCTGATTCATAACACCAGCAAAAGAGTTTTTACAGCTTTCATCTTAATTTTTAAGTAACCTCACCTCCAAAGGCCAGAGCATAGCACAGAAAAGCAGCAGTCCTATAAGTTTTTTTCTATAAAACACTTCAAATGTGATTGCCACAGAAACTCAGACAACAAATTGCCTTGTACTTAAATGGGAATTAAGATCCCACAGGCATCCCCTAAACCTCTGTCCATGCATATCCAGTATCATCCTAAAAGGTTCACAAATGCTCAGGGAGAAGAACAGGTCTGTCATTCCATGGGTAAAACAGCTGTTCCATGGGAACTACACAGATGGCTCCACCCTGAGTACCAGGGACCTGTGGGATTTACCAGGAGGGACAGCTATGAGCTGGGGTTCAGGCATCAATCTGAGATGATTTAGGGCAGCACAGAGCTGGTGTTCACCTTAAGCTGCTGCTGGCCAAACAGCCCAGCTGTCATTAAGTGAAGCCTGGGGACACACAGACGGTGGGTGTCTCCTGGCTGTGGCTGGCTGAGGACCAGCAGCTGGCTGGTAGTCCCCCACCACATGTCTGGCAGGAGGGACAGAGGGAACATTCACTGTACTAGTGCAGACTCAGCTAATCCAAGTCAAAAACAAAGGTAGTTTGAGCTAACCTGGCTGGATTTGCAGTGAGGTAGATTAAGAACACCCATAAGACCCCTTCTTCCACTCTGGTGGGGATATAATCTTTTCTGGTTGTATTTTATATTTCCAAAACATCATGTATGCCTGCCCCTGAAATTGCTTTTTCTTTCTCCCTCCATCACCAGTCTAGACAAAACTGCATTAAGATCCTTTCTACATACAGGTGTAAGGGGTTAGCAGTTACTAACAGGTTTTCTGGATACAGGAAAAAATGAGCTCCTTGTCTCCAAGGTATTCTCAGTGAATAGAGTCAGGAGTAAAAACTAGAATTAAACTAAAAGAAGCTTCTTGCCAAGGATCACAAAAAAAAATAAAGAAATAAAGAAAAAAAAAAATCCTACCAAAATATGCAGAAAGTCTGTGAGGTGTGGAGGGGCACTTCCTCAGCCTTTGTGTTACAGAAAGGAGTGTGTGGGGTTCCTGTTGGTGCAGTTCCTGTGGGGGTGTCCTGAGCCCAGCCCCTGGCAGCTGGCTGTCCATCTGTGTGTCTGTCCTGCTGTGCCACACCAGGGACACAGTGCTACCCACGCTCCCACTCCTGGCACCGGGCTGGGCTGGGCACTCCCTGCCTTCATTCACAAAAATGAGACAGTGCTGAGGAAAGCCACAGGCTCCAGTGCAGCCAGCAGTAAATGTCAGTGACATCTCTGCTCAGACTGACTGCCTGGTGAAGTCAGTGCATCAGAGACAGGACCTAAACTTCTCCCTGCCTCTGGATCTGAGCCACAGAGCTCGTTAGCAAACAAGACAGACAGGAATGTATGACTGCCTTAATGCAAACCAAGGGATGTAATTAACACAGCTTAATTTTCATGAATAATAGGTTAGGTTTGTGACATGCAAGAATGAAAACATAGCGCAAAGGGTCTGGTCTTGCTCAGTAGAAGGAGGAGTGGCCAGGCCAAAGCAAGCTGCATTTCTTCATACCTAAGTCTGTTTCAACTGTTTGATTTCCAACAGAAAGACCACAATAAAATAAGCAGGAGAAAACAAACCACTTTTTGGAAAGCGCCTTTCCAAGTCTCTTTTTTTTTAACCCCTCATCTGTATGAACATAAAATTGGAAAGGACTTCTTGGGATATTAAATACAGGCCTCTGTTATTAAAGGCAACATGTCACTTCCAGCAGAAAGAAAGGTTAATGTTATGCCATTAGAGCTGAAAGGAAATCCAAATTTTTAATGCAAGAGAATGGGGGGAAAAGCTAAACAAAAGTGAATGCATGAACCCATATCATGAGATCAGAGCCTTATTCTAAACATATGGGCTGGTGGCACTTTGAAGAAGAAATAAGAGGCACAATAATTAAGACTCACAGTTCTTTCTGTCACTAGGAGTCTGCATACAACTAAGAAAAACACCCCAGCACACTCAGCCCCAGGACAGAAGAGGAAAGGGAGCTCCCAGGGCACTGTGAGGCCACCTGAGATCACAGTGGCCCCAAGGTCAAAGGCTCATGGAAGAGGCAGGCAGGCCCCAGCCAGCAGCACTCTGGTTTATTCTGCTGAACAGCCAGAAGGCAGGAAAGCATGTGGCCACTGCAAGTCTTTCAGCAGCCACCAAAATCACTGCAGAATGTAAGATATACTTCTGGTTCTGGCAGAAGCAGCTAAATCCCACCTTGTACTCACAAATAATGGGAAGAAACTCCCAGGCATGGAAATGTTTCCAAAGAAGAGTTTGAAAGAGAAAACCAACCCTATAAATATTTCTCATCTCCCTGGACTGAGGAAAGAAAGCAGCAGAGAGAGCTGTGGTTGGCAGGAGGCTTGTTTTGGTTTACATGGGGTGCAAAATCTGGGGGTACAGGGATAGTGGGGATAGCCAAGGTCCCTTCCATCCCCCAACAGTCTCCATGCAGCCTGTGAGACCCAAGTCACCAGACATGCAGCCCTTGGAGCTTCCAGTGCACACAAAAAAGGCACAAAATCACAGAGTGAATGCAGCTTGGAGAAGGGATGTAACCACTCTGCTCCTGCAAATGCAGAGGAAGGGATGTCCTTCAGCAGTGCTGGAAGGATTCTGGCAGCATGGAGGCCCCAGCAGCGTCCCCTCCTATAACTGAGGAACTGTCCAGCAAAAGTTTCCAGGTAATGCAGCAGCAGGACTCCATCTCACACAGAGACAGATGAGCAGATGCAGAAGATGCCACTTCCTCACTGCACTGCTGCTCCATTGCCATCTACCACCTGAGCCCCAAAAACCAGCCTGGGGTGCCTGGTGGGCTGGATGTCACACACGAGCAGGAGTGAAGCTACACTTGGGTAGCACTCCAGTGAGGCCCTCTGTGAGCTCACAAGCCTCTTCCAGTGGGATCCAGCAGATCCTCAGCCACACTTGCCCCCAGCCCCCAGAGATGAGGGTTGTTGTTGCCCTCCCATGAGCTCATGCCTGAGCTGGACAGAAAGAGCTCTGTTTGGAACATCATCTTTAATGCCACCAAGTGGGTGGCACTTAAATCCCCCTGTGGGGGACTCTCTGCCCATCATCACCTCTCAAAGGCCACCTACACTCAGTGCATAAACCTGCAGAACACCATTTCTTCCAGCTTCGAGTAGATCAGAAATTTAGAAGTATATATCACGTGACCATCTAATGCAACTGGAAAGGTATTAAAGTGGATGGATGGACAGATGAATGGAAAGAAAATAGAGATCTCTTTAGTCATAGAAACTGATTTAAACTAAAATAAAACCATTTTTCCTAGTATTTATTTACACTGCAAGGCTGCTGTTTACTTATTATTTATTCCAGTATCACTTGCCGAGTAGCCTGGTGCAGTGTGCTCAGACCAGCAGTCCCACAGAAGTGAGGTCCCTCAGGAGCTCCCAGGGCTGAAGATCCCCCTGGCTTTGCCATCAGTTTAGTGTCTTTAGTGGAGAAGTTAAAGCTCCAAGCTCGACACTAAACTAAATAAAGCCTGCTCAGAGTGTTGCCTTCGTGACAGAATACATTGATGCAATTAAAATAACATGGCTTTTGAAGAGGAAGGCAGCACTGGAAAAACTCTGCCAACAAAGCAACGCCAATTAAGAGTGTGATTTTTGGATTATATTTTTAGGCCAACATCAGCCCTATTAATGCTGGTATAACTGTCTTCAAAGTATTTTGAAGGTCCAGCTGACGCCAGCTTAGTCTTTTTCTTGGGAAAAGACCTAGTTAAAAGGCTAGGGTTTGGCCCCTATAGGCTCCATTCTGTCACTAGGGGAAAACCTTTCATAATAAAACTAATTTCATCCATTCCACTCCTAATAGAGGTTTATGTCCAAAATCTTCTCAGACAATTTTACACCCTTTAACTGTGTACCACGAGCTGTAGTTTCTGTTGTTAAATGACGTAAGTTACAAGTGAAACCACATTTATGGGACGTGCCCATAGCTTCTGTTTCCATCTGAAAGGAACGGGATGCCTAAAGCAAAGATGTGTCTTGAGGAGGATGCTCTGTTACAAAACCACACAAACTCCCAACACTGCACCTCTACTCATCGCCTGTGGGTGCAAAGAAACCAAACTCAGTGCTAATATAACTTGGCAATAACGGCAACTTTCCTTTCCAAAGAAATCCAAAGGTTGAGAGAGAAAATTCGATACCAGTGGGGCACACACCAGCTCCAAGGCCCTTCCCGCAGGTGTCACAGGCCGTGTGCCCAAACCCTCCTCCTCTGAGCGCATCCCCGGGGCGGCTCAGCTCGGGGCGACCTGCACAAGGCTCAGAGCCACCAGGGCAAGAGATGAGCTGAGGGAGCAGGGGGGCAGAGAGCCGGCTGGCTTTGGCTCAGCCCTGCATATACTCAGTGATTCTGCGGCCGGCAGTTCGATTTCTCCACTACGATCCTGCTCCCCGGACTGCCCCAGCACATCTCCCCCCGCTCCCGCAGAAGCTCCCCGGCACAGCCCCCGGTCCATTTAAACACCGCTCACTCCAGAAACCCGAGCATACCAGCAAAAGCAACAGAGAGCGCTTTTCTTAACTCTGCCATATACTTTCTCCTCTTCCTTTCGAACTTCCCATTGGTTTTCGCTCGGCTCACGGGAGGCTCCCAAGCCTGCACCACTCGGTGAAGAAACAGAGTAATTTTTTTAAGCGTTTGAGGAGGATCTGGCCAGCTCCCCCCAGCGCCGAATGACATTTGCTTTGCAAACACTTCCCCCGCCCCGCGGGCTGCTCTCTCCTCCACCCAGCGAGCTGTTTTCAATAAAGCAGCAGCTCTGAAAACATCCACAAAAACTTTTTCTTTTCCTATGACAATTTGCCACTTTCAAACCAACAGAATTAAAAAAAAAAAAAA
>NC_031781.1:493482-530701 GCF_001522545.3 Parus major | reverse complement strand
GGATGGGATGGGATGGGATGGGATGGGATGGGATGGGATGGGATGGGATGGGATGGGATGGGATGGGATGGGATGGGATGCGGGGAGGCTCGCGGGGACGGGAGCAGCCCCCGGACGGGCTCTTGGGGACCGCGACTACAAAGGACAAAGAAAAAGCCGGAGTTTGAGAGGTGAGCGCCGCGCCTGCCGCGGGGCCGAAGGGCCTCACCTGGCTCTGCCCAGGTTAACTTTGCTCTGTCGACCAAAGGTGGCTTTGACATTTTATTAGAAAAAGGGCTTTTCAATTCCTTTTTGTCCCACAGCTGCTTACTGAGATCTAAGTAGCCCCAAACTCACCCGGCCGTAAGCCCTCAGGGAAGCGTTCGGTGCTCAGACCCCGATCTGTTCATCGGGAGGGTCCCGTTGTGTGACAATAGCGACTGTTTATAGAAACCCATCCTGGAATGAATTAGAGACAAGTCCCCGGGATGAAGCAAGTCCCAACAAACACTATGTCATCGGGAAAGCATCCCTCCTCAGAGGGTCTCGGGAATAACGCCGGTGCTGCTCCCTGCCAGGCAGGGGGCTGTGCCTGTGAGCTCAGGGGGCTCAGCCAGAGGGAGCCGCTTGTCCTGGATCGAGAGCTCTGGTACCTCTCTTCGGCCACCAGGCTCGGCGTCCCCCTGCATTTCTGTCCCTTCAGTACCAGCTGTTTCCAGCCAGGCCAGCCCTGAAGCTCTGTCCCTGAGGCAGGCAGCACTGAGACACACAGCTGGGATGTTTTCACACTGCAGGGCTCCTCTGTCTTCTCAGGCATTTGGTTATGGGAAGGAGAGACCGTGTTTGGTGCCCAGCAGAACTGCTGGCAGGACAGCTCTGCCCAAGCTTGAGGGGAAGAACAGCAGGAGTGTGGCAGAGTCCCACCAAGGCCCCCCATCCAGCCTGCAGCTCAACAGTTCTGCAGCACCAGCCTGCCCTGGCCCAGGCCCCGTGGACAGCTGCAAACAGCTGCTGGAGGCACCAGAGCATCCATGGCCTGGCTGCCAACTTTGCATCTCCCAACGGCCAAGGGATGCAGCAGAATCCTCTGCTACAATCAGAGTTAGCAGTGCTTGGTCCCCTTACTCCTCTTCTTCATAGCAAAGTCAGCCTGGCCCAATCTATTACATTAAAAATGCAACATTTTGAGGAAACTTTGGAGCTGGCCCTGGCTCTCAACTCCCATTCACAGGAAAGACTAAAGTCTGCACAGACAAAATGTGCATACAATTAGGGAAAAGTAGCAGGGTAAGAGTTTCCATTTCTGAAATGTGGTATCCTGTCTCCAACACAGCCAGTGCTTGGGAAAGTGGGACTGTGTTATTGTGTGATGCTGCAGTGGATGTGGGGAGGGTCCTGCCGATTGCTGCTGCACACCCAGAGGGATGGACCAACTACACAAAATCATTGTGTAACTTTAGCCAGAGAGAAAAATGCTATTTACTTTGTAAGCAAACAATCAGCCCTCCCAAAGTGCTCCTACACAGTCTTGAATTTCATCTGGAGGAAAAATGAAAGCATAGAAAGAACAGAGGACTGATTTCTCTCTCCCTCTGTGGAGATGCAGTGTGAACACAGCTGCTCTGAAAGCAGGGTTATAGTCCCTTTGAATTGTCTGGTGACAGCCCATGAGTGCCCCTTGCTGGCCCCCGCTGCAGCAGGAGCAGAGGGGAGCAGCAGAGCTGGGGTAATGCTTTATCTGGGCTTTGCACTGAGACTGTGACTCAGCTGAGAGTGAGCTTACATCTACCAGCTCAACACCCTGAGCTGTGTGAAGAAGACCAGGAGACACTAAAGGAGTCAAGACTGTGATAAAACTAAACCAGGAATTACAGGAGACTCCCAAAACCACTCCAGCAGCTTTTCCTGGTAAAGCCATGATGCCTGAAGCAAGGTAAAGTCTGTAAGTAGGTTTAAATTCTCTCAATAGACCAACTGATGCACATGGGAGATACTTCAACAGCTTTCAGGCACCCAAATCCTTCCTCAGATTGAACAGGGGCTGCAAGCTACACCTCACCAGAGCACCACACACCTGGATAAACTCAGGAAGTCCTAAACCTAACCCAAAAAATTGGAGCCCTATGCTCAGGCAGTGCTTTCACTCATTTTATCCAAGTAAAAAAATTACTGTTTCTGAGCCATATTTTTAACAACATAAGATCACTTAAAATATTTTGCTTTGACTTCAAATGACACTGAATAACTAATACAGCCAGGATTTAATGAAGTGAGGCTAAATGGAAATATCCATGATTTCTGAATGAAAGAAAACCGACATTGTCTGGGGACTGAAAGGATATGGCAGGTCATATGAATCCATACAAAGACACGGCAGCCATCCTCATGGGTGGGATAAGCACATACCCACACAGGGACTAGCTTTGGAAAGCAAAACTAACCCTTTGGAAGTCTGATTTCAGGAGAAAAGTTTGGACTTGAATCTCCATCTCTCCTGAAGCTCTGAGCTCTGCACTGTGTACCAAAGGGGAGAGGGTAGCACTGCCCCCTTCCAAGGGACAGGCAGGGAGCCAGAACACAGAGAAACCTCTGTACATGAGGTGGTTAATCCTTGACCCACCTAGAAACAACTTATTTTCCAAATAAAAGCCCCATAGAAGAGGAACCAAACCAGAAGAGAGATGTGCCATTTTAAAATTCCAGAGCTAAAATACAACAGAAAAAAAAAGGAACAAACCCGAAAATAAAAACCAAACAAAAATAGTCTCTAGTGATTCCTAAGCAGTTTCCTAATTGCAGACCAATGGAATGACACCACCTGTCCTCTGCCCCTTTCTTCTGCCCCTGTAAATTGTAGGAACTGTTTTGCCATATCTCTTCCATGACCCTCCCTTCTACATGGCTCTGGAATTCCCACTTTAAAGTGGTGCTACTCTGGTTGAATAGCCATGGAGCAGAGCAGACTCAAACTGAAATATTTGTTTGTGTGTCCTCATCCAACCACAGCTTTTCAAAATTTGGGAAGATGTCACAAAGCAACAGAAAACAGAAAACTTTGGCCCCCTTGGCCAAAGTCAGACCACTCCACAGCATGCCTTTCATTGCAGTGTATGGCTGAGAAACATAAGAAACACACAGCTCATGCAGGAAAAGCTTTCAGCAGATGTTGCTGCTTTAAAATACCAGAGAGTCCCTATTCCAGCACATTTCATACAAGAGAGACCGACTAGCTCAATCCAAACAAATCAGTTTCAGTCTCTGCATACTCTGAGCCCATGCAGAAAAGCTCAACCATTCTGGGGATTTCTGATCACCAGGACTTGTAAAGGTTTGCTGGGACCTGCACAGTTGGACTTGTGACATGGAAAAGGTAAAGAAGCAGCTTACAGGAGAAGATTCCTGCAGAGTGAAAATTACCCAGTGCAGCGGTTTAGGAGGGAAACAGCATCTCCCTTTCCTTACCATCGGCCAATTTTTCTGCAGGTGTTTGGTCACATTCAGTCTCTGCTGCACCCATTCAGTGCCCTGAGAGGAAATCAGGTTGTACATGTGAAACAGAGTAAAGCCTAATTCTTCAAGCCAGAAGCAAGCGTGCCTGACAGTGACTTGCCATTAATTTAATGTAC
Source organism: Parus major (assembly GCF_001522545.3). NCBI lineage: Eukaryota > Metazoa > Chordata > Aves > Passeriformes > Paridae > Parus > Parus major. The sequence goes on along the minus strand of NC_031781.1, from coordinate 527,096 downwards.
TGGCAGTGCAAGGTCACTTATAAGCAGCATTTGATAAAGTGTTCTTTCAGATTCTGACATTTTACTGCTGGTGTCTGAGAAATGTACCCAAGTCTAACATCAAAAGTCTCTTCAAGGGAAATAGCAGGAAAATTATCTGGAACTTGATTTGAAACTGCTCCTGGTTCCCAAACTTTTTCACCACTAGTAATTGATGGAAATCAGCACTCTGATGACAGCAAATGTCACCTCAGTGAGGGGCCTTTAGATGGCAAAGGCTACAAGGACAGCCAAGGAGAGCCCTCCTGCTGCCCCATAGCTGCAGAAACAGCCCCTCTGCCAGGGCTGGTTACCTTCACTTGTGTCACAAATAAAGCTCCCAAGAAACCCAAACCAAACATGTCAGACACACTTTAGCTTAGACTGATTTCCAAATGGATGCTCAAATCTGACATCCATACAGTGAGTGGGCAAAGTGGTGTTTTTCCCCAGTCACCCCAGCTGGTATCTCCCATTTCCTCCTGGCCATCCCAGTTCCTCTCACTGGATCCTCTGTACCTGAACATTTTAAGAGTGAGGAAGTTGAAGATGTAACTGAAACAAAACATTTCTTCTTACTGTTTTCTGCTCTGAAACTGTTCAGTATTAACCTTGAAAGTTTTCAAAGAACAGGAGAAGCTCTGGTTCTTTCTGTGGCAGATGAGCTGACTCATGCAGGCTGTCAAAATCCACTTTAGATTTGCTACAAATATCCAAGACAAGAGTGACCACCACCAGGCTGCATCCCGTGGAGCCACCCTCCGACTCATGTGTGCCATTATGACTCTGAAACATGCTCCTAATTTAGAAGGGTGAAGTATTGAAAACCCATCTCAGCAGAACTTTACAAACATTTAAGGTTGCCAACCAGGACCCAGAGCCCAAGGGCTTTTTCTGTGTGGGCTGTTTTAATATGTTTTTTTGCACTCACACCCAGCTCTGCTCCATCAGCAGGATCCTCTGTGAGTGCAGAGATCTGTCAGCACTGCACCCAGCCTTGCTGGGTATAGCAGGGGTAGGACACAGGAGAGGCTCTAGTGGGAAAGCCAGAAGGGGTGCAGAGAGGAAGAAGATAGCAAGCAGGAGGTAGTCGAGAGAATTGTAAAGGCATCATTCTGAGCGTGGATATTCCCACCTAGATTCCAGCTGCAAGTTCACCTCCTTTGTAACCCAAAGTGAGTGGATTGTGGTTTTTTTTTCCTGAGGAGAGGTGTGATTTCCATCTGCTATTTCCACATTTCACTGCACGGGAAGTCTCATCTCCGAAGCTTTGCTTTGCTGTCTGGAGCTCCCTGCTGCCTTTGTCCACTCACTGAACTACCAGAAAATTGCCAGAAATATCAGCCCTTCAAAACCACTCAAATCATAAACAGAAGTGCCTCTGTCTCATCTCCAGTGCTTACAAACACAGAGGGAAACGCTGCTTAAGCCTGCCACAGCTCCCTGCTCTGCAGCAGGATCTCAAATCCCAGCAGCACTTCACACCTCTTTTTAATGAGGCTGTGGCCTGGTCTCATCCCCTCCAATCCCGGGCACTGCTCTGTCCTCACACACACGAGTCTGTCCCAAGCAGATTTTTGAGAGGAGCCTGCTGTGAGCCCGGCCAGGTGACACACAGGACACAGGAGGGGCTGTCACTGCTGAGGAGAGGTTTCCAGCACAGCCCACACAGGCAGAGCCCTGCTGCCAGTGAGTGTGGGTCATTGGCAAGCTGGAAGGTACAGCAAGGTCCCGTTTGACAAAGGAGTGTATAAACCCTTAAAATTACTCATCACAGTTCATTGTTTTCCTCTGGTGAATGGCCTAAATAAAAATGTTTGCACTGAGGCCAAGAATGGAGGGTCTGAGGCCAAGCAACATCCTGCAATGGTAATAAATACCTACTACACAAATAAACTACCAGAATGGCTGTTTCCCCAGATGCCACGAAGCTACCCTCTGCAGAAGCTGCTCTTTGATGCTGCCTGCTATCCCAGCCTCAGGCTCACAGCACCTCTGCCACAGAAAACCAACTTTCTGTTAAAATAAACCAATTGGGATAGAAACTAAACTGCTGTTATTGAATACTCAGTTATTGTCATTGCTATTGCCTCACTCTGAAAATGCAAATGATCCAAAGCAAAAAGTAAAGCTGTTTTTTGACTGCTGCAGGAAAAGGGGTGACAGTCACCAAGTGCTGGCAGACCAGCTCTCTCCTCCAGCCAGAAGGAAGGCCTCCCATTAGAGGCTTTGCAAATTGGATAAGGTGTGGAGCTAATAAAAACTTGACCCAGCCTGGAAACCTGATGATTAAATCTTGGAAAGCTGAAGGCCATGTGAGCTGGTTAGTTCTGATTTGTGCTGTGATGAATCTCTAACAACATGTGAAAGTTATCATCTCATGAGGCAAACATTCCTGTTGTTGGGCAGCGCAGATGCACAGACAGCCAAGTTCTGAATAAAACCAGCTCACAAGCCCCACAGGAACTATTTGGACACCTCATCCTGCACAAATATACCCAGTTCACACAAAATCGTCTCAGTTCAAAGTTAAAAATTATTCCTAATGTTACCTGCTCTGGAAAACCCAACTGCAATGTTTTGTTTTCTGTTTTCCCACCACAGCTGAAGCTGCAGGGTTGGGGCTGGATCCATGCAAGAGGCATTCACATACAGCACATACTTCCCTGCTGAATTAATGGATGCTGCTGTGCAGGAACATAACAAGGCTGGAATACTGTGCAGCCCTGGTTAGTTCATGCTCAAAGGCCAGCCCATGATTGCCTTGGACATGGCTCCCGTTACTACTGAAGGGAATAGCTGCCCCTATAAATCAGACAGCAGCAACGCCCCGTTCACAGCTCTCTCCAGCCTCCCTCCTGAAATTTGGCTGGGTGTTTACTTTGAGATGCAGAACACAGATGTAAACTGCTTAAGGATATTCCTATATCCCTGTTTCTCATTAAAAGTGCCAGAGAGAATGAAAAATGTGGCCCATTAGTGTTATAACCATCAGAAAGAATAAATAAATAAATAGGAAAAAACCCTGCAGTGAGGGTTTGACCCCAGATTACCCAGTCTGTTTCCCCAGCATGTACCAGTTTCTGGGGCAATGCTGCTCTGGAGAGGTTTTTCAGCAGCAGTGGGCAGATCCCTGCTGCCCCACAGGTCCCACTCCAGTGGTCTCCAGTGTAAGCCGTGAACATCTCTGGGAAAAATAAAGGCTCATGGAGGAAACTGTGTTTGTTTATTGTTGTCCTTAAGGTGAGATCTGAACACTGGAATTGCCAAAGCAGTGGGGTAGCTGCTCATCAGCACAGACCCCTCTGGCCATGCTGCTTTCTTGCTTTCTTCTTTGGAAACACCTTCGGAGCAGCATGGCAGTTTTCATTTCTTGTGGTTTCCACATACAAAAACGATCCCTTTTCCCTGTTCCCGAGGCTGAGGGAGCAGACAAAGGTTAAAATTCCACAGGGTTGTGAGGGAAGAAGTGTCAGAAACAGCCCAATGACACCCAGGAGAGGAGAAGGAGGAAAGTGGTTTATGTTTTTGTTTCTGATCATCACTATTCTAATCAGCAATAAATTAAACTGATTTCCCCCAAAATGTAATGCTAATGTTTCTGTGGCAGATCAGCACCACTCACAGAGAAACTGGAAAAGATAATGAGTATTTCCCTCTTCAGTGTTATCTACATAGAGTAGCACAAAATGTAGTAAGGAATTACTGCCACAAGCAGAAAGCCTGGTGACATTTGTGATGAGTGGCCACAGCGCCTCACGGTCCCAGACAAAGGCATCTCAGGGCCAGCACCCTACACCCCACCCGAGGGACTGCCCTTAGGGTGTGGGGAAATCCCTTCTTTACTGTACAAGGGGGCTCTGATGCTCAGGAGTGGCTCAGGGATCCTCCAGAGCCAAGGACAGCCACATTCCCTCCCCTACATCCAGGAACTGGTTTGCAGTAAGAAGTGTTCCAGCAGACCTTCAGCAGTCTCCACATGAAGCTCAGAAGGGCTACATTTAACTTTGCTGCCAGTTAAGAATTTTTTTTATTTCTTATTTTAATGAGAGTCATCTATGGGCAAAAAAGCTCTTTGCAGAAAGAGTGTGTGGGTTTGAGGAGTGGGAGAGAACTGTGAATAGATTCAAGTCCTTCAGCATAACCAACGGTCTGCTCAAGACGTAAACTCATCCTTTTAGCACTGAGATCTTTAGGATGTGTGGACACCTGAGCTGATACTGGCTTTTATTTTATTTTGTGTAGACCTTTATCTTCAAATAATAAACCAACACTTTGTCTTATGCAAGGCAATGAAGAGAGTGAAAATATCCTTTATCACCTACATTCCTGTTACGTGGCATCAACACAACATTTAATAAAAAGCATCTTGATATAATAATAGTTTAAAGTTTATTTTCCAAACAGAACTGTTGTTTGCCTAGAGTAATGTAAATTTGCAGTTCTCCTTTACACTGCACAGACGATGAGAGAAAAAGATTTCAGGATCTCCCCAAAGGAGAGATTTAATTGTAAAACAAAGCACTAAGTATGACATTTAGCTGAGGCTGTAAAGGCTACAGTAATTAAAAAAGACTAAAACATATGGTGCACTTCATGAGGCTGGTTAATATGAGCTCCCAAACTGAACCTTTTTGATGCGTGAGAAGAAACAGGAAAATGGAACTATTCCCCTCTATCCTGAACCATTAAAAAAGCTTTTGTTGTAGTCTTTGTAAAGCAGGAATGACATTCCCATCTTAATTCACTTAATCTAGAGGAGGGGGATTTCCTTTCACCTGCTATGCAAGATATGAACAACTGCTGGGATCTATTAATGCATTTACGATACGATCTGAGGGAAGGAAATTGTCATTAGTGGCTTGTAATCACCTGGCAGCCAATGCCAGCACGGGATAGTGCCACACTTGGCTGGAGAAGTGCCTGATAAGCAACACTTAGGTCACAATTCCCTAATCCCACGTGCTGGGTCATATATCAGTGATCAGAGGAGCGCTGTGGACCACAAGGAGCCCTTTGCAGCAGGCACCAAGGTGGAGATGTTGCAATGTGGTCAAATCCCAGAACAGCAGAGATAGAAACAAAACAAACACAAACCACAACAACAACTTGTGCAATCAGATCATACAGAGGAGCTGGGAGCCAAGTCCCTAGCTGGTGCTAACCAGCACAGCCCCTTTCTACACTCATTTTCTCCATTTTGAGCTGAGTTATCATCATTTCATAGCTTTAAAGCTCTACCTTCCCACTTCAACATGCAGAAAGTCTGTAAACTCTGGGCTACCAGCCTGAAACTGTGTTTTGTGAAAATCTCTGCTCGGCTGAAACCCAAATCTGTCTTTTCCAAACATTTCCATCTCTTGCTACTGTGGGTGCTGGGTGTAGAGTCTGTTTCTGACAGTGTGTCTGTACCTGCTGCCCAGCTCAGCCCGCCAGCTGAGGGGGCACTGGCAGTTGAACTCAATCTGATGAGCATTCACAGCTTTTTGCCTTTCAGGAAGATAGTCCAAAAGGAATCCAAGATAAAGGGTGTCTCTTTTTTTTCGGTTCCCTGAAAGGGTGGTCAGAAAAACAAGAATATTGGCAAAAGGCAAAAATATGTATATATGAGAAGAAAAGCAGATAAGAAAACACGTCTGACTGCCCTTGAGCCAAACATTATTTAGCACTCTCAGCTTGCTCCCATAACCCAGGCATGTGATATATTGTAGAATCACAGAATGTTTGGGGTAGGAAGAGGCCTTAAAGCCTACTGGCCCCAAATTCACAATTCAAATCTCAATCACAAGCAGCAGCACCCCTGGGCCTGTGCTATCACAACCATGCCTGGCATAATGAGAGTCTCTCACAGGCAGAGTGGCTGCTTCTAACCCATACAAACTCAGCTGGGAGCTCCATTCACTCCAAGGGGCACGTTCAAAGGCAAGGAGAGGGATTTTGGCACATTTTCCCAGGGGGAAAGCCTGAAGCTCGTAGCCCTCTGCCAGCACTATGTATAAGACATAATTTGCCTGATTAAACGGTGGAAAAAGGTGGGTTGATCTTGCAGACCTACAAAGCAATAAATGTCAATTCCAGCAGCAATACAGAGCAAGTGCATTGCAACAGGTAGCCCAAACCTTTCACAAAGCAGCAAAAGTTTTCCCTGAGTTACAGCTTCACTGAAAAATAATAGCAAGCTCATTAATGCTGCTGGTTTGTTTCTCTTTTCTTTTTTCTCTTCTGTACAAGTAACATGGAAAGAAGAAAGAGGATAATTTCTCTGGTAATGAAGTGCTTTCTGACTGCAACTATTTCTGGATTCCCCACACCCAACATTTACAGTTTGATAGCAGGAGAAAAATGTGTGGTTTGCATTTTTAGAAAAAAAAAAACACCCCTCTGATTATTTTGTGCAGATTTGCATATAAATGACTTTCAGGCTCAGCATCCATCATGATGGCAAGTCTGGTTTGTGACTTCCAACTGTCTGTGGTCTCCAGGAATCACAGCAGCCTCTAGGTATTCTCTCAAGTTGTGTTTGCTTCGTTTGCATCTGAGCTCAAAGGCAAAATATGTTCTCTTCTACCAGACACCTTATTTAGATGTGATTTATATATGGGAGAAAAGCGTGAGAAATATCAATATTTGCATTTTAAACATGATTTCAGGATGTCTGTCGTGGTTCATTCATCTGCTTTTTGGCTCTTACATGCATTTAGTTCACTTCTGTTTGACTGCACAAGCATATGGGTCTCATTAGCTTAATGACGAGCTTATTTATCCTTCATCCAGGCTGGCACTTCTTATCTGCAGGATGGGGAGCGTTAGGGGGGCTGTGTTCATATTCAGAATTATCCACATCATAGCTAAGCTGACTGGCAGGTCATTGAACCCAAGGAGACTTGATGATCATCTTTGTTTTGCTCTTTTCAGGTCAGATGTGGCGCCTTTGTGCCAAGCAGAGGCTTTGGAGAGGGAAGGCATTGAGGACAGCTGAAGTGTTTCCTGAAGGTGCCTCAGGACTTGTGGCCTCCATGTTTTCATGTTCTGAGTGGGTTGTCTCGGCTCCAATGAGGCTCACAGAAACAAACATCCCTCCTGCTGGATGAGATCGCATCCCTTTCCAGCAGAAGTCCAGCTTAACACAGGCTGCTCACTGTCCCAGGGGACACAGGGGTGTCACAGATGCTTCCCTGGAGCCCAGGGCAACCCCCAGAGCAGTTACTCTGTAGGTCCCATGGTCACCTCCAGCTTTGGTTTAAGCTCCATGACAATTTCCCCTTTATGCCTCTGCAGGTTCCCTAATCCCCTCAGTGAGTTCTGCAGGATCCTGCCTCTGATAGTGACAGAAGTTTCCCTGAAGGAAGAGAGCTATAGACACATAAAATCATTAAATGACTAAGCCAACTTCTATGACACATTAAACAACTCTGTGCTTAGATATGTTCTACAGCCTTGAAGCCCACAGAGAGAAGGTGGGAAAGGAGGAAGTGCTGCTTGGAAAAGCTACTGAGGAAATGAAGCTGCCGTCTGTGCTAAGGAAGTTCTGCCACAGCCATTTAACACTCCAGGCTGAGCCCACAAGCCCAGGAAATACATGGGTAATTCACAATTCACCACTTAGCAAGTCAGAGAGTCAAAGTGTCCTGAGCTGGAAGGGACACACAAAGAATGTCAAGTCCAACTCCTGGCCCTGCACAGGACCCCCAAGATTCCCACCACGAGCCTGAGAGCATTGTCCAAACTCTCCTTGAACTCTGGCAGGCTTGGTAGCCTGGGTGTTGTGTGTAGTTCTAAGCCCCAGACCTATGCAACATTTGCAGGAACACTCCATGTCTCATTTTTCACCCTAATCCAACTGATAAAAACAATGAAGCATCTTTGACCTTCCATTAAAGTTGTTTACTTTACTGCTTCCATGGCTATTTGTATTTCTCCTCTCACCTGTCCTGCAGCCTGGGTGATGACAGATCTGGAGACAGGACCCTTCCAGCACCACCTGGCCCTCTGCTGCTGACACCTGCCTGTGGCTGCCGTCACAGACTTCTTCTTCACAGCAAATCCCTGTGGTGGTAACAATGTGGAAGCATTAACACCCAGCTGACATGCCAGAGATGAGAGAATTGTTGAAAACTGCAGCAACTGAATTTCCTGGCTCATCAAGTGGTGCTGAACAGCCTTCCCCTTCCACCTTCAGATTTCACACTGGAGTCTCTCACTTTATCTTTCTGTCGTTCCATTGCTGCTGACAAACTTTAACTGTGCAGGAGGTTGTAGTGATGGAGAGTTGGTTCAAAAGCTCCACAAACCCCCTGCCACTGGGGCTTTCTAGCTTTTCACCTGCCTTCATTGTGCCTCCCAAATTCCATCTGGTAAGCTACCAAAATTATCTTTCTGATTTAAAGTCTGCTTTGTACACGATGCACAAGGACATACTTTCCTTTCCATAAAAAACAACTTTGCAGCCTAAAGAGAAATAATACTTGAGAAGGATTAAATAGAAAACTAGTTATGTTTCAAGAAATTGGTGCTGTGACAAAGAGCCATCAGCTCCCAAAAGCAGAGACACTTTCAGATTTCTGAATATAGCCAGCAGGGATATCTATAATAAGCAATTCCATAAAAATATATTTTAAAAAAAGAAAAAAAAAAAAAAAGCACCCTCCAAACTAAAGTCTTCTATATGCAAGGGCAAATAAAGATGATAAATTTTTATAGCAAAATTCACTCTGCTGCAGAAGGAATTTCCCTGGGGCCCAGGGATTACATGGCTTATCCAACCTGTCCTACTCCCTGTTCCCTCCTGCTTCTGCATCTCCCACAGGAGAAGCTCCACCAGCTCAGGATGCTCGAGTTCACAGGAGTCTGCATTCCATTGGGAACTTGGGAATGCTCAGGGACCCATTTCCATTTAGCTCAGAGAGACAAAGCAGAGTTCTGAGCATTTCCTCTTGGGGATGGCTGGGTTTGCACACATCACTGGCTCCAACCTAGGCGGATCCCAAAGGCAGCTCTCCACTTTTCCCAAGACAGGCAGCTCCTGGCAGGCCACACGTGCTGCAGACCTCCAGTCTCCTGGGTGCTGCAAGTCATCTTTAGCTGTTTTCCCCTCATCACATACATGCCATTTTTATTGCTCTCCATGTCCATCTAGGGCTGTAATTAAATAGGTATCTACCTGGAAAAAGCCATGAAATATGACACAGTTCTGGCAGTGGGAATGCGTGCTGAGCTCACAGCAGCCTCTCCCTGGGGTCCCTTCTTCTGTCATTTACCAAATCCACATTCTCTCTTAATAGATGACCTTAAAATGCAGGGGAGAGCTTCACTCATCTAGAAAAATAACAAAGCAGTTGGTTGCCAACACACTCCCAACTTCTCTCAGTTCTGAAGTGTTGTGCACAGCTATCAGTTTCACAGGAGCTAGGACATGAGCAGTGAAGCAGTGGGTAGCATCATTATGGACCAACACAGAGAGGAGAGGAAATGAAGCTCACTTGACATTCTGTTTGTGCTTCTGGTATGGCAGTAACAAATGCAGTGAAAGTGCCAGGGCAGCTCCAAGCCCGAAAAGAGGAGAATCTCACCAGAATGGCAGGATCTAAAAACCAGAGGTAGTGACTCTGCAGTGCCAATATCATCAGTGCTTACAGCTGTGTTCTCTGCAAACTCAGGCAAAGTTAGCAGTGGTTTCAGCTATAGATGGAAGGCCCAAAAGAGCCTTAAAGTGGTCTGCTGTGGCAACAGAGGATCCTGCCTGGGAATGAGGCAATGTGAGCGCCAACAATGAGATGCTGCAGTTGGAGGCTGGTAAAACATGCACATGCACATATGAAATGGGAACCTGGGAGCACAGCCAGGCTCCCACACACCTGCAGCCCCACCTGGGGCTCTCCCTCCCCTCCTGCCCTGGAGGTGCCTGGCCAAGGGCCTGACATCATGGTTTAACCTGAGCAAGCTGTTCTGTATCCCTTTAAATGACTGCGGCCCAATATTAGGAAATGTTCCCTTAATATTTGGAGAATTAAGGACTCATGAGTAATGCAGCAGCCTGATCCAAGAAATGTTCCAGTATACTCTCATTTTATCAAGTTTTTCCAAACACCTAATTTCACTGGAATACTGGAAGTGCCCATCAGAGGATGCAGTGGCTGTGACTGGAGCAGCTGAGGCTGTCCTGGTCCCCACAGGCTCACCTGGAGTGTGACAGAGAGGATCCTCACCAGGCATCTGTGACACACACCCCCACTCATGGGAGGCTGCACAGCTTTTGGAACCCACTCACACAGGCTATTTGCATTGATTTAGAATTTGCAGTGAAGCTTTTCCCAGAGGGTTTAGCTGGGAAAACAGGCATATTGACACCGTCCCTGCAGCAGCATCTCCAGTCACTGCCTGTGCAGTACAGCCCTGCCTGGGAATTCCCAGCTCTCTTTGCTTCTGCTCTGTCAAACCACAGGATTCCTTCTAATGCAAACCCTCCCCCTAATTGGAATTCCTCGAACTTGAAGAGGTTTTGGAATTCAGAAGATCATAGGGGGTTGCTCAATGAGTTGCATGTCTTGTCTTGCTCCTGCTGGTTTTTGGTAAGATGACACCAGCCTGCCTCACTCGCAGTGTCTGTCAGCTGGGCACCCTCACTAAGGTGTTCAAGTGGTTGTGTTACAATGCAGGCAGCTTCCAGACAGCTGGAGAATTCTTACCAGAAGGATGGCAGCAGGTACCTGAATTTTAGGGTCTGCTGTGTGCTAATTCTTCTGAATTAACCAGAAAAAAAGAGCCATTACTTGCCAGAAACCACTACACAGGCAGTCAATGACTGAACACTCCCAAGTTCATCTGCATTTCCCTTTCCCTTCACAAACATTAGCGTAAATAATTACTGACATTCTGTGCTGAGGACACTACCATGAATTTGTACTGGTATTTCCAAAACAATGGGTAAATTTGGGGCTTTTCAAAAGTATTTATATTTTCTAAGAAGTTTTTCGTGCAATACTTACCCTGGCACTGCCCATCCATAGTGGTGGAAAACATAAAGCTGGGGCTGCACAGCACCTGATCCCACAGGGCCCATTGTGCACAGAGCCTTCAGCTCCACTGACTCCTGTCAGTGACAGCTTTTTCCCAGGGCAGTTCCAGTTGGACACTTGGAAGCTGGCCTGGTGGAGTTTCATAATGCCCTGGGAATCCATAGGAAATGATAATGTATGCTCAGTTTACAGGGGGATTCTTTTTCCCTTTTTTTAAATTTTTCTTATTTATTACTAGGACTACAGACTGAAATCTGGGATCTGAAAGTCAAGCTGGATTCCTTCCATCCTCTAGCTGTAAAGAACTGTAGAAAAACCTCCCTTAAGCCTTTCTGCCTAATGAAAACAAACCCAAGCTCTGTCTCCTGAAGCTCTTGGGGTTGAATTGTTGGGAGGGAGGAGAGGACAGGGCAAGGGCAGGACAACCACCATGGACTGGAATTGTACCTTTACCAATGTGCACCTTCAGAAACTAGGCAGGGCTTTAAATAAGCCTAAATATTTTTAATACATGCTTTTTTCAGCAATGAAAACCAGAAACTATTTCACATGAAAATTCAGGTGATCATTAGAATTACAGCATTACTGACAGACTATCCACAGTTATTTAGGCTGACTGGATAAAAGGCAAAAGCTTTGACAGAGCAAAACCAAAGGCTTTCTTTGGTTCTTTCATTTCCCTGCTTTAGCCCCAGTCTCATTTTCCAGCATTTGCACCTCTCCCCAAGGATTTTATCTTGGAGGCTGATCTGAATTTTTGGTTTTCCTCTATTTCTTCCCAAGTTCTTATAATAAGCCACTCAGACATTTATCACCCTGACCCTCAGTCCTCTTTTTTCAACCCTTTCTAGGCCTTTAGTGTATAAAATTCTCTTTCAAGCCCTTGCTGTTTAACAAAGGTAAATGCTGTAGCTTTGCTTCCAGCCATCCTACTCCAACTGCCAGGCTGTCAGAGCAGTAAATACAGAAATATTTCACTTGGCAGTCCTGGCTGCAGTAAGAACACTGTTTTGTAAACTGAATTTAATGCCCAGAGAAATGAGTTTGTGTTTATAATGCAATACACAGTACACAGGGATGTATGCTCAGATTTCTGTACCTGTTATGGAAAGAACATTGCTATAAAAACCCCTAAAAATATTAAATCAATGTATGAGCTGGAGGCATTGCCCTTGGAAGATGAAGGACAGGCTGAAAAAAAAGCTGAAAAATCTGCAGTTTGAAAATATACACATGAAAATCACACCTCATTTTATTCATAACTAAGGAGATGAGATTATCTGAATAGATCCCTGAAATGCAAAACAAACTTACCCTTTTTTTACTGTAAGACAGAGATGACAAGTCAGTAAACAGTTGGATTTTAAAGAGTTGTGCCAAAAAATTGCTGAAGCTGCTGTTGTACCCTTGACAGGCAGACACAACCACGTCAATATTTCCCATAAATCCTTATGTGGTGTGAAAAATAAATGTGGTTTATCCTGCTCCTGGAGAGCTACAGAGAAAATTGCTCCACCTCAGAGCAGCTTGCCATGGTGCTGTGCAATAGAAAGACATTCCAGCACCAGGTCAGCTTGGGACTGTATTTCAAAAATGCTGGGGCCTTCCTTCATGGTTCAGGCTGCTGTTATGCAAGAAAGAACACCAGTGGTCTTCTTGCCTATCCTTTGGTGTAACCAGTCACAGAGAGCCACAAGGCAAATCAGTGTGGAAGGCAGTTTAGCAAACAGTGAACAACTCACAAAAATCAATCAATCAATAACTAACTAAGTAAACCCCAATACTTTTTCACTTGTCCATAAGTGTGTCTAACTCATACTTGACCAGAATACTCACGTCTTCAATGAAGTCCAGGGCTGTCAGGTCTAGCTCTTCTTTCCAAGGAACCAGCTCTCTGCAAGATCTCAGAAATCAGACTGCTGCTTGGAGCGGAGAGGAGAGGGAGAGGGAGAGGGAGAGGGAGAGAACAGGCTGTGGCAGTCAGTTCAATCATCTCATTCCCAGAGCTGCTCATGCCATCCCACCAGAGCCCTGTACTCCTCACCCTCACATTTCCCAGCTGAGCAGGGCTGTTCTGGGGACTTCTTCCAGTACCCAGGAGAGTACAGACTCGCCTTTCCCCAAAACAATCCCTCTCCTCCCTCTCTGTTCCCCTCCAGCAGCCCACACTGGCTGCAGACAGGGAACACATTCATTTGATGTGTTCCTGCTCACAGCTCCAGCCATAGGGAGGCTGCTGGGACCTCATTATACCTGCAGCATCTTGGCCTTCAGTTTTGCACCTCTTCTTCCTCACTGCTCAGCTCCTCAGAGAAATTCTGCATGGCCAAATCATCAAAACAAGCACTTTGAAATGTGCTCTGGGCACATAGGGCATTCGGCCTCATGTCTCCCTGCAAATCCCAGGAACACTCACCTTCCAATCTTTTCCTTGCTGCAAGCTGGACTCCAGCTGGACTGTGGGCAGTACTGGGACAACACAGCCACCACTGCTGGCAGCTGAGGCAGCCCTAGAAATGACAAGAGTCTCTTTCGGAAGCCAGAGGAAATGTTCTGTGGCCACAAATTATTTAATCCATCTGTCTGAGGGTCTTTGAGTTTGGCTTTGCTCGTTTCTCCATGTGATGTGTGGCGAAGTACAGAGAAGTGTGACCATCCAGCTGGTTCTGGAGCCACAGAACATTCTGGAGGCAGAAGGAAGCTGAAGCTCTGCATACAGCAGGCTCTGAAATTCTCCTTTATCACACTCACATTTCCCACTGACAGCAGAGGCATTTATGACACAGCAGTGGCCAACTGGCAGGCACACACAGAGATCAAAGGCTTTCCTGTGGTCCATGGCTCTCCAGCAGATCACTCTCCATAGGTCAGGCCAGAGCTTTTTGCTGTGAATTGTGTGACCCCTGTGAACCTGCTGAATCAGGGCCAAAGAAATGTTTGTCCCATCCTTGCATCTGTAAAGCCTACAAAGAGCAAAGCTATTTGTCATTAATTGTTAACTATTCCTCTTGGCAAGCCAGTTTGCCTCCCACTTTTATTCACTTCTGAAAAAACCTATCAAGAGCCCTTTTAGTCCAGCACTACAATGGGCTGATAGTATATCCCTGGTTTGTCTTCCAAATTCCCATACAAGCTATCAAATGTTGGCTCGTAGCAACAATTCCTCCAGCCTTTCATCTGCTGAAACTTCTGACTGGTTTTTGTCATAGCCTGATATGTCCATCTATGAAGTTATTTATAATACAAAATTTACACTTCTTTTTTACTTAATGTCATGCTAATTGTCTTTTTACTTTACATAATTAATTTCTTCTCACTCGTATTTACAAATTTCAAATATTTGTTCCATTTTACTCATCCTTTAAGCACCCAGTTTGCCTTTAGTGAGACAGGGAAGCAGCACAGCCATTGCCTTTTTGCTTGGGAAACTCATCTAAGAGTTATCATCATCAAATGAACGTGTCAGCAAGGTCCTCTGGCAGGCACTACCTAAAAATAACTGAGGATTGCAGAAGACCCACGAACACATGTCTGAAATTCACCCCTCCACTTCTTCTCAGGTGTGAAGAACCTCCCTTCTACCAGCAACTTGAGTTTAAGTTTTGATTGTGACATAATAAATTTGGGAGAAACATTCCTATTTTAACTTACAGAAACCTTAGCAGGAAAATAAATAAATAAATAATGAATTCCTGCAAAGCCTGAGCTCCTCATAAAGCACCCAGTAAATGTGGTCTCCCCAGGGTGAGAGATTGGCAGAGCCAATCTCAGCCCTTTCTGGGCAGCTGGCTGCTCTTTTCCCTCATTTGTCAATCCCAGAAAAGGTCTTTTAAAAACCAATGGCCCAGGATAAACTTGTAATTAGAAATGCTGTCTGTTTATGAAATATTATTTGATATTCCTGAGACACAGACTCAGAATAACCTCTTTTGTAAACACCCTTTGATTTTGTCACTGACTTGAACATTGGTCTAGTGATAGAATTTGTGTCTCATAGGTGATATTATATCAGGGTTCATTAGTAGGAGCAAACACTTGTCTCGATTTTTGAAGACAGTTGCAAATAGAATTTCTTCACTACCTTCATTAAATGATTGAAGCAATCCAAGTTGGAAATAACATGATACCACATAGAGCATAATTACATAGAGAACACATTAAAAATTTAATGCAAAACCAGCATCACTACATAAGCCCAAACCAGCACAGCAGTTTATCAGAGCACTCTGTATATGTGCACCAGTCTAACCTGCAAATTCTTGGAGAGAAAAAGGCAGTGGATGATATTTCATCACTAGCCAATACCTTTGGGCAATATTCTGTGTTCCTGTCAAGTTTTACATTAGATATATTGAACCTAGGGAATGAGAAAGATGTAAGAGAAAAATCTTGATGACAAAAAAAAAAAGTTACGTACTTTCTTTTGAGTCAGTAGTTCAGGAAATGCCTTCAGGAGCTCAACTTCAATTCTGTGGTAGAACACTGGAAGTTCATGCAGCCAACACTCCATGGAGCCCCAAGTGGTGTTAGAGATCCCAAGACAACACTTACCAGGCAAGAGTGGATTTGGCCTTTCTGTTGTATTATTTTTCCTCTTTTCCTTTCTGTTTTTCCCCCTCATAGCCATGGGATCCTCTTGGCTGACCTTCCCCTGCCCCAGGACACAGAGGAGCTGCCCAGTGACCATCAACAAGCCCCTTCTGCCTGGAGCTGCAAACCACGAGGTGCTGCAGCCGTGCTGGCAGGAGCAAGGGGCTGCTCTGGCAATAAAGCACAGGGGAATCTCTTTATTTTTTGGTACCAACAACCAGCTCTGCTGCAGCCTGACAAAAAGCCTGGGAGATGAGGCTGGTTCCAGGCACCTCCAGCCAAGCAGCAGGAATGAGCAAGAGGGTATTTCACAAGGAGCCACTGTTATGCTGTTCACCTTGATGATTGCAAGGCCAAGAGAGGTTTCCCTGTGAGTTGTTTTGGGTGCTGGGGTTCTCAGAGTTGCCAGGGAGCTGCTGCAGCAACAAAACATCAATTCATATGGATAAACCTTGGGATGGATCATAGAATCATGGAGTGATTCGTGTGGGAAGGGACCTGAAAGCTTACCTCATTCCACCCCTGCCATGGGCAGGGACACCTCCCACTATTCCAGGGTGCTCCAAGCCCTGTCCAACACTTTCAGGGATGATGCTGAATTCCTCTCTACTCCAGCTCACCATGGGTGTAAGACAAGTTTTGTTCTTTAATGCAACTGTTGCTTCTTTTCCATTATTTCCAACAAAATTAAACTAATTAAACTGAATGCACATTTTACTGGAGGCATATGGGTTTGGGTTGTTTTGTGGATGGTATTTGACCCTTTTCTTTCTCACCTACCTCCACCATTGCATCACAGTGCTAGGGAGTGCTGTGTGACACCAGATCACAGCTTTCACCCCCTCCCTTCATCTGTATCTGCCTTTGAAGTGGTTGTGATGCTGTGGCTCTCCCCAGAACAAAGGCATTCTCATTCCCTGACACACTGCACTGCCAAGGAATTTTGTCTCCCAGACTGACTGCAAAGGGAGGAATCATCACAAACTATGTGCAATTTATGGTTTCATTGATTCTTGCCACCAACCACACTAACGGGCATTTATCAGAAAGGAATGCATGATCAATTAGTCACAGGAATAAAAACAAGGGAATAGACTCTTGAAATTAAAAGGAGGTTATTCCTGCTTAAATATCAAAATGATGCTGGCTCTTCTTTAGATGATTAGGTGGAGATTTTTATAGGAGATAATGTTAAATGCTCAAAGGTTTCCCACTTAATTGTGGGAAAAATGGTAGTGGGTGCTTTGGTGGGTACCATGAAACTGCTGCCAGGGTGAGACATTCTCCCAAGATTTAAGCAATGAGCATGATCTTTTAACTCTTACTGCCAAACAGTCATTAATTGGTACAGTTATTAGGGGGAATTTCAATGTAAAAGGACGCTGAAGTCCAGCTCTGGGGCAGGCAGAGACAGCAGCACCAGCCCTCCTGCATTTCCTAATCGACCAAGTTTCCACAATCTTGCCTCAGAAAAGGCTGTGCTCAGGTTCTGCTGCACTGCAGCACTTCAGCACAGCCCCATAGAGCCAAGTGCTTATTTTAGACCCCTCAGCCCATGCACACCCCAATGCAAGCATCCCTCCCCTCTCACAAGCCCCTCTGTGTCCCAGGCAGAGCTGGGCTCCACACACACAGGGTTGTTTATCCCAAAGGTTCTGGTGATTTCCTCAAATTAGCCAGGGCACAGCATTTCCAGGTTAAAATATTATAGCTATAAAAATGTTGATATGAGAGAAATATTCCCTGTGGATTTTTAAAGCATTACAGAGTCCTTCCATGAACTATTGTTTATATTGTTTTCTTAATGGAATGCAGCTGGCTTAATGAATTGAAATAGTCAAGAATAATGTATTCAGTGACTGATGGGGAGGAAGCATCCCAAATAATTTATTTATATTCTATGACACTGATCTACTAATGAACACATTAATTAATAAAAAATATGCTCAACAGTGATGGTGAAAAAATCAATCAAACACATTATTAGCAATTATTATTCCACCATTTCTAATTGAGAGGTAAAATGTCCTTTGGCTGTAGTTTCTCTAGAAAGTACAGTCAATTATTCAGGTAACAGCACCAGAAACAGCTCACATTTCAGAGGCAAAGGATTCATAAAATAATACCAATTAAACTCATTCTGGCTAAAAATTGCAATATTTGCCTTAGGGTTTCTGCTACTTTCTAGTTATTTTGCATTATTAATTTGGAGTAATGCTTACACAGAATACCAACAGGAATTTGACAGGAAATTAATGTCGAGACTCCCCCCAGAGATCTTAGATGTTGCTAAGCCCGTTTTTCCTTACCCAGAGTTAATGAATAATCATCTCCTTGGCAATAGTTCCTGCAATAGAGACTTGTACTTTGGTTCCTGTTAAATATAGAAAAATGAAAAGTGTCAGATAACGTTGGCATCAGGGGGATTTATCTAAATGTGAAAAATAAGGTTCACTCATTTAATAAATTATAAAAGGTTTAATATAAACAAAAAGACAATTAGAAGACAAAGATAATAAAGCAAAGGGTTAAAATGGCCAGGTGCCCTGGCGCTGCCAGGAGCACACCTGATATCTTTGGAACACCCTTTTTATCCCATTTTGCTGAAGGTTTTTAATTCATATTCAAACTTTTCTAAGAACTAGTTTGCATGGCCATTCCCCAGGTCCACCTTTTTAGAGCACACACATTTGTTCTTAATTTCTCATTTATCTTCTTTTTATTTGGGCTGGGGTTCTTTCTTCTGCAGGCAGTCAGTGTTGATATCAGCCTGGGCCCCATCATTTGTTTCCTGGAGGTTATCTTGCTTTGCATAGACAGGACATTGCCCCAAAATCCAAAATTCTTCTTGACCTACACCTAAAACTTGCTAGCAGGAGAAAAAGACATAGCAAAAGCACATAACATATAACATTCATCTTAATATTTGTGAAAGCCAATATCACAATATGGATTTAAAACATAAAGCAATTGGGTAAGTAAATATCCTCCATGCACTGAGTCACTGCTCCAAACTGCTCCCAGTATTGCTACAGCTAACTTCAGATTTGGGAAAGTTTTCTCTACAAAGAATGTTTATCCCTTTTCAGTCTAAAGATACTTTTATGTCTCTTTCACATGCAAAAGCAGCATCCCCTCCTTTCTCAGTCCTACAACCAACTCCTAAATCCAGGGATTTCCTTTATTTTTCCTTCTCAAGCTGCAGGACAACTTCTTTCATAGGTGCTTTTCTGGTATTTCATCACTTAATTTATTGTGGGCACCAAGGTGAGGGCTGGAAGTCATTTTCCTGCTGCTTCTGTGCCCGGGAGCTGCTGACCTCTGGGGCAAACTCATGGGGACATTTCTGGAACAACCTGAAACCCTGAGCTGGAGCTTAATGCCCTTCAGGAAATGGATTCAGCTGCCCCAGTCACTGCTGAAGAGGGGCTGCTGCTGCTGCTTTGGAGCCAGCTCAGCTCTGCCTCCTGAACACAACATCCCCAGCCTTAGGACTTCCCCAGCTGGGCTGCAGCTGGTCACACTCGGCCATCAGAGCTGTGCTCTGATGTGGCTCTCGGCAGGACTGGGAGACCAGGAGGGAACTGCAGTGGGAATCACAGAACCAGGGAATCACAGATTGTTTTGGGTTGGAGGGGAACTTACAGACCATCCCCAGGGGAGCAGGTGACAGCAGCTGGAGGAATGCCAAAGGCCAGCAGTGAGGAGTGAATGCTCTTGCCCAAGCACACACTGCTTTTGTGGACAATGGGCAAAAAACAAAGGTGTTTTCACGTTCAGACATCCCCCAAACACAGCTGTGTCTAAAGCCAG
The DNA here is from genome assembly GCF_001522545.3 of Parus major. NCBI lineage: Eukaryota > Metazoa > Chordata > Aves > Passeriformes > Paridae > Parus > Parus major. Next base: position 507,660 of record NC_031781.1, on the reverse strand, counting down.
ACTTCTCATCAGGAATTGCAAGGGCAAAAGAAACAAATCCCACCAGCCCACTGGGGACATGGTGGGCACTGCCCCATATTTGATAAGCTCTTATTGACATAATTAAGTCAAGGTTTCTGTTTGGTGAGTTTGGGCTCAAAATAAATACCAAAAAATAAAAGAAATAAAAACCAAAATCAAAGAAAAAGGTAAATGTACAAAGGGATCTGGCTTATCCCAAGCTCTCTGGTGGGCACTGAAGACCTCAAAACATTTCAGAGGGCAGCTCTCCTCTGTCACACACAGGGAATCATCATCTTTGCAATAACTTCAGGACAGCACTCTGAATTTGTGCAATGTTTCTACCGTTTCTCAGACTCCCTTGCAAATATCAGCAGGTTCAGAGCCCAAACAGTGCTTTTTGCAATGACTGCAAGAAGAAGCTGGCAGAGTTTGCTGAAATGCAGAGATAAAATCCAAATTAAAATGAGTCCCTTGAGTTTGCTCCCGCATGTGATTGAGGGCACTGCTTAAGGAGATCCTGTCCATCCCCCCTGCAAGAATATTTATGACTGAAAGACCCCAGGTTTCTGAAATAATCTGGGGAAAACCTTGGTCATAAAGCCATTCCAACAAAGGTGGGGCTTTCCAGGTGACATCAGCACACATTTCAGGTGGGCAGGTGCCTTCCTGAGCAGAGATCTGTCCCCCAACACACTGAGAGAGTAGCACAGCTGGGCCTGGGGGGCATTTACTCCACAGCAAAGACAAGATTTTGGCTGCAGCAGGAGGGTGAGCTGTGCTGACTGATGACCTGAATCAGAAGCCTCAGAGTGCTCAGAAAGTCCTCACAAGTCAGTGGGGATGTGGATCACTTCTCTTTGGTTCAGGTGCAAAGAGGGCATTTTGAGTAACATTTGCACCCTGTACTGGCTCCCTCAGGCCTTACACAGCCCAAGGCAGCAAAGGAAGACTTGGAAAAAAACATTAATTCCATAAAAGGGGTTTTGGGAAAGCAGGAGGTAGCAAGCAAAGCACTGGTGAAAGCACACAGTGTATATGATATAAAATGATTGTTTAATTGATATACTGCAAGATATTGTTCTAATGGCAGGAGGGAAAAGAAATAATGATCAGTTAACTCATTATTAATGTTCATTTTCTTTTCCAGTATTGCCAGTGGGTTGAGTTAATTATTAAGCATGACAGTTGGGCTTTAATATATCAGCTATAGATCCCAGTCACAGCAGTCTAGTTTAATAATTGGGTTTCTTTCTCCCTCATTTTGACTAATAGCACACTTACAGCAATTATTAAAATTCGTCATAGCACAAAAAGAAACCATTTGAAACCTCACCAAAAATGGCAGCACAGCAGAGCTCTGCTTAGCATTTAGTGGAGAGCTCAAAACAGCTTCTTGGAAAACATGGAATTCTGATAACTTTTTCAACAGCCAAAATGTGATTGTGGACACTGAATGAAAGCCAAGAGTGCTTCAGGTCAAATAGACTGCTGTCACTAAAGAAGTGCATTCAGACTTCACAAGAAATTCCCTCTGAAAATGCAAATTCATAAGTGGTTCTTTAGCTACAGGTAGTTCAGCCAAGCTATGGCAGGTTACCAGCACTGGCAGAAATTTGTTTTAACACTGCATCATCAAACTGTTCTGGAGACTTCACAGTCTGTCTTGGAATGGCTGTAGGTGCCAAATGGACACAGCTTTTGCTATGAGGAACTTAAAATCCTCCTTGCTGATCTTGCAGGCCCTTTAAAGACAAAGTTTAACTTCCAGCATGAGCACAGTTCTGCATAAACTCATTGAGCCCAAAACCTACAGGCAACAAGGCACCCAGAAGAAATCCTGCACATTCCCACCATGCCAGAGAGGAATGGGGCTTATTCCAGGACTGCCAATTAGGCAAGATTTTGAGGGGTGAGAGAATTAATTATAAAAATATAGAATGAAAATAGAAAACTTGAAAAAAGCTGTGTGTTTTTAGTTCCTGAAGAAAGGACAGCAGGACTGTGAGCAGCGTGCTCACCATCTCCTCCTCCAAGTGCACACAGGGATGGAGCAGCCCCGTGTGTGATGAAACCACTGTAGACTTGGAATATGTTCACAAGTGAAAATAAAGGCAGAAAATCATAGAATCACAGACTGGTTTAGGTGGGAAGGGACCTCAAAGTCCAATCAGTGCCACCCCTGCCATGGGCAGGGACATCTTCCACTGTCCCAGCTGCTCCAAGCCCCATCCAACCTGGCCTTGGACACTTCCAGGGATCCGGGGGCAGCCACAGCTGCTCTGGGCACCCTGTGCCAGGGCCTCCCCATCCTCACAGGGAGGAATTTCTTCTTAACATCTGACCAAGTACCTGGTTACACAGACACCAGTAACTGCCTCACTCTGCAGCAGGCTGCAGTAAATGCCTGCTGAAACGTGACCCACAGAATCCACCAGTGCAGGTTCCTCCTGCACTTCTCTCAGGAGACTCAAAACCAGTCCCACAGTGCTCCTGCTGCCCTGGAGGAACTGAGAAAGGGCTATTCCCTGTCTGCAACCTTGGCAAGAGCTCAGCAAGAGCCATTGGTGTCGCCCAAGAGAAGGAACAGGGACAGAATTTCAATTTGCCCTTTGAAGCTGAAAAGGGACTCAAGTGTCTGAACAGCACTTCCTTCATGCCTCCCCATATTATCTAAAAGTAGAAGACTTAGCAATTAAGCTAATAATTGAGAAAAACTAAAGACTGGAAAAATACCAAAGGCTTCTCAGGATTGTTGGGTGATGCACTGTTTTGGAACTGTAGAAAAACCAGGCCACAGCCAACCTCATCCTCTGGCCATTGTTTAAGAATCAGGAAGAAAAGACTGGAAGCAAGAAAACACCAGTTTTTGCTCTAAAACTTGTTTGGCACAGGAGCCCCAAGCTTCCCTACATGATGCTCTATCATTCCACGATGCTGTTACAGCCGTGCTCAGCTGCTGCACAGCCCACCCATCGTTCAGCTGAGCAGCCTGAGCCTGGGAACACCAGAGAATATTATCAGAGCACTGAGAATGCTGCTCTAATTGTTGGTTTGCAGAGTTATCTGGATAAATGATCATCTGGGAAAAGAAACATGATGTATGTATAGTTAATCGACTTAGAATTTGTTGTAAATTAATCATATTGAATATCAAAACTATTCCCCATTCTCATGTTAAACAAAATAATTCCTTGGTATTTTCACTTAATCTTACTAGAAATGATGAAGCTGGACTTTGCTATCCACCTCTCCTATTCTTAACCTCTTGCACTGCCAGAAAAGTGCTAAATAGATGAATTGCCAGCTCCCTGCTGCAGAGAGCTTATCTTCTGGGCCCTCTGACACACAGATGAGGGAGTCAAACCACCAGAGGTCTTTGGAGGCCAAAATCCTTTGTCTCTGGGGTGTTCACAGGGAGTACAGATGACCCGAGGTCTGTGGAGAGCTTTAAATCCCACATATTTTTTTCATGTGTCAAATCTGGGTGCTGTTTCCTGTGCTCACCATAAACTCCATAGGTGTCTTGGGTTGCAATGCAAGATGCAACCAAACGTATGTATTCTATTACCATCTGTTGAAACCAAGTGGGGCAGTGTTCTTTATCTCTTTCATGACCAATCCTCCCTCTGGGTGATATCTTCTGTTAATGGGCCATTGAGTCTCACTGCAGGACTGATAAAATGACATCATCCCATTGTGAGATGCTCCACCCAGGGGGAGGAGCCAAGCATTCCTACCAGCATATCTTTGGCGACTCAGAACACTACAACCAGCCTTTCTCCACTGAATTCCCAGAGGAGAGATTTGACCCATCTGCACCACCAGACCTTCAGAAGAAAACTACAGCCTTCTACAGGATTACTTCAACAGAAATACATCTGTCGCTTCAGGAGGACTGCAGCCACCATTTAATCTGCATTTAATACTGCTACCAACACCCTGCCCAACAGGGTGTCAGATTGTATTCAATCAGTGGGGTTTGTTGTTGTTGTTTTGTTGGTTTTCTTTGGTACTATTGCATTTTTATTTTAATTTCTTTAGTAAAGAACTGTTATTCCTGTATCTTTTCCTGAAAGTCCCTTAATTTCAAGTTCATAGTATTTGGGGGGAGGGGGAATTTTTTTTCCATTTCAAAGAAGGTTTCTGCCTTCCTTAGCAGACACCTGTCTTTTCAAACCAAGACAATAGGTGGACTCACTAAAAATGGCAGCACAGAGATCCCTGCAGATCAGGTAAGTGCAGATATCAGGTCAAAGATTGGACTCTGACCTTGGAGATCTTTTTCAGCCTTTGTGATGTCATGACTATAAACTGAAGCTGCTGTTTTGCTCAAACTGCATTTGTGTCATAGTTTTTGGATCAATCCCTTCAGAACATTAGCTGAATGAGTATTACTCTTCAGGCAGCTTCTCACACAGCAGAGACATGGGCACTAGCAACCACACAATTTTTTTATGAAGGCATATTTGTTCATTTCTAGAACAATTTTGGAATCAAGTGCTGTACCACAAACACGGTTTTTTAGGTCTACAGTAGCCCCTCACCTTTACTGAATCTGCAAAGCAAATTGGGTGCTGACTGCCACCCATGCATAAATTAGTGGCAAATAGGCCAAAACTTCTCTTTCTTGTCTCTGGCCCAGCTTTAGCCAAGACTCTGCACACTCAGAATTCATAGGGTAATGGAAGATTTTACCCTCTTAACAGCAGTAATGCAAGATCATTGCAGAGGAAATTTTACATTCTAATTAAAACTGGTCCCCAGGGATGCTCCAGAGTTACCTGGCGGTTCAGAGGTATCCCAGCTGCTGGAGTCTGGGATACAGAGTGTGCCCCCTTGTTTCTGATACTTAACTCTAAGATCCAGAAAAACACTGAATTTCGTATAACATGAAATTCATGAGCACGTTTTCATGGTGATACATGAAAACAACTGTTAAAGTTAGATAGTAAAAGCTAAAAGTGTAAGTGTGTAGATTAGAGAGTTTTCTTAAGTCACTGGGTGAAAAAGTTAGTTTAGAGAACAGAAGACAAGATAGAGGATTCAGGGTGTTGTCCTTCTTTGTTCTTCTCCTAGAGGTTTTTGGGTAGTAGTAAGTGATTGGACAGAAAATGCCACAGTGCAGCACACAGGTGATGGGTCTTTGGGTCATTAAGAAAAACAATATACGTGTCTATTGTTAATTGGGTAAAAATAGGTATAAAGATAAAAGAATGACATCATTTGGGGTAATTTTGTGCTTTCAAACACAAAGTGTGCCACAAGGCCTTGTACCATCGGAAGAAAGAAATGTACCAGATTGCAAAGAATTAACCTTGTGTAGCCAGCCTGGAGGGACCTGCCAAGTTTTGTAATGACCTTCTAATAAACACGAGAAACAAGATTCTAATGAGCTTGTGCGTCTTCTTCAAACCTAAAGAACTGAGATAAGCAGAGCTTCCCACAAGGGAGGATCCTAAAAGGAGTTCAGCCCAAAGGAGACTGAGAAATCCAGGAAGAGAAAGAAAATAACAGAATTGCAGCAGAATCAGAGAAAGAGAAAAATAATTTTTTAGAGAAAAGTTACACCAGCTCCCTCAAACATGACTGCACCAGCCAGGATATCTCATTTCATGGCCCACAGCAGCAGAAACCCACTGCTACAAGGCTCTGATGCCAGTGGGCCACAGTATAGAGCAGATAATCCTCGGCAGGAGCTGGAGGACAAGCTCTACTTGGAACTCACCTGAAGCTGATCAATAGCTGCTTCCACAAAATTGGTTTTCTTGTTGCCCATCAGGTCGAAGGAGAGGACTTTCTCAGGTGAAGGAGCACCTGCTGACCATTGCCATGAGCTATTTGAACTCATGTCCTTGTCTCTTTCCCAGGTCTGCTGTGTGAGGAGCCATCTCCACAGTGCTGCCAGACACCCAGGGGCACCAGCTCCTTGCTAGAAGGGTCCCAGCCAGGTACTGCCAGCTTGGCTTGTGCTGAGGATGTCACCTCTGGTACACACACCTCATAAAAGACTTATAAACCCCTGGCACCGGAGTGGTGTGTGTGCATTACTATCAAGTTATGTCACTGCTTCCATAATAAAATTATTTCAGTGGGTTGTAAGTCAGGTATAAAACTCTCTTTGGACTAAAACTTGGCGTGTGCATGTAAGCAAATGCACATAGTCTGATTTCTGGGAAGGGGAGAGATTGTGCATTACTTCTGAATTCTGCACAGAGGCAGAGGGTTTTCCATGGGGTATTCTCATCGGAAGAAGCTGCAGAGTTCCCACAAGGCCAGTGGGGGAAGGCAGAGACTGCTGGACGTGGGACAGCCACAAACTTCACTGCCATTCCAGCCTCCTCCTTTCCACCTTCCAGCTCCGGGAAAGGGGGAGGGCATCTTTTCTGCTCTTAGGGACGGTTAGGGTAGGGTTTCCTGTTTTCCAAGCTCCATTTGGGATTCAGAGGGTGCAGGGACATTTCAGACCTCCCTGCATATGCTGCTTCAAAGGAGGTGTCCTCAGAAGCTAACCAGGACTAAACCTATTCTTTAAATAAGCTTTGCTTTGCAAGAGTTTGGATGCTCCTGGCTGTTACTGCAAAATGCAGAGGGAAAATGTGTTTGCAGTGCCAGGACTGTCCTGGGACACGACTGCAAAGAGTGAAAATCCCACTGCTCACAGAGGTCCCTCCTGTGGGGCCCTGTGAGCTCAGCACCAGCACAGGAAGAAGAAATTGTGCCACTGGAAGCTGCATTGTACATTTAGTGGCAAGAGGGTAGGGATTTTTTAAGAAGCATAAAGAAAAAGGGAGTGTCCTGCTGTCTCCTGAAACCTCCCCCAGCCTGATCAAGCTGTTTGGGGCTAGAGACTCGCAGCAGAAGAGTGGGGCATTGCCTGATGTAACCACAGCGTCCTTCAGATTGTCTACAGCTGCAGGTGTTTGTACACTTGACCTTTTGTAATAAACAGTAAGGACATTTCCTTCATACTTACTTCACAAGTCTATTAAGAAACACACTAAACTGAAGGCAGTCATCTGCTGTGATATTTTGTTCCCTGAATAACACAACACTCCACCTTTATGTCAGTGTTCCTCTGGGTCAAAATCCATGTCTGGCCTGAGGGAGGTGATTAATTTTGTCAGGGGCTTCCACTCCTGTTCCAGCTGCAGCCCCAAGATGACCAACATGCAGAAAGAAGAAATATAAGGAAAGAACTATAACAACATATTACTATATAATCAGGTAATAAAAAAGGGGAGTGTGGTTGACAGGGTATTCTTATTTAACCTCATGCAACTGTATTTAGTGATATTAGTGGTTTGAGCATTGATATCCATCCTCCCAACTAGAAATTACCTTGTTACACCATGTGGACTCAGAAAAATGTAACAGCTCCATCTCTTCAGGGAGCAGGCAGCACCAGGACTTTCACTGACACCAGCCTGGAGCACACAATTTGTTCCAGCTCTGAGCAGGGGTTGATCCCAGCCTAAGAACTCCCGAAAGCTAAATTATTAGAAATATCATTACAACAGGACCTCTGATGGCTATCATGAGATAATCATCACACATCTGGATTTTTAAGATACAGGGCATAGTCTGGTGCTCTCCAGTCCCTGGTGACATGACCTAATAGCAACACACCCCTGGAGCTGTGCTAACAGAGTGTTCTGTGCTGGGGGAAGGAGGCACTGCTGGGCTGGGAGAACACGCAATTGGCACCTTGTGGCTGTGGTTTACACAAAGCTGTTTGTATCTCATAAACAGATGTATTTTCCTTCAGTGGCAGGGAGCCAGGAGATGCACTGAGCAGCAGCAGAACAGAGAACATCTTGGTACAGAGCAAAGCAGGGGAAGGACAAGCCTTCCAGCATGGGCAGAGTGCTCCCATGATGGCTTTTGAAATGAAGAGATGTAATGAATGTGGAAGGGTAAATAAGGGCAGGAAATCTTTTGCAGTATGAATGAACTCCCTACGATTTGTGTTGCAGAGGTTCCAGGGATGTTGCTCCAAAGCTAGCCCCCTGCTGGACAAATAACTCTTCCTTAACAGAGGTGGTGCCATATTATCATTCTGTGGCTCTGCCTGTCACTATCTGGCTGTTCCTCAAAAGCTCTGGCTTCAGCCCAGTCCTCTGCCTTCTGAGCAACAGCAGCAAGATTAAAATGGTCCTTATCATTTACATCAAATTTTTTGACTATTTAAAAAACTGCTTAAATCAGCTCCCTCTAATTTAATGGTGTTGGTGCCTGGGAAGAGTGCAACCAGGATCAAGGTGCTCAGTACAGGCTGCAAAACCTGCTGGCAATACATTTATTATTATGTATTTAGGTAATTTCTTACACTCACCTCCCATTTTCCTCATGCTGTTCCTGCACTTGTGCTGGGTAAGCCAGGCTGTGCATGCCCTTTGAGCAGAGATGAATTTTTGGGATCAGCTGCCTAATGGCCAGGAGGTACCAAACTGTTCAGGTCACTGGTGTCCTCTGCCTGCCCTGCAATTCATAGCCACAAACCATTTCTGTCACCTCTTATTCTCCCTGGTACCGCTGCCACTACTTCAGCTTCTTCAACCTTTTTAATGTTTCTCCTCCCCTCTGGAAATTGAAGAATCTTCTGCTCTCTTCCCAAGGAAACTCCTGTGGACTCATTTTCCTTCTTCAGTCTTCACACCTTGTTTATTCCTTCCATGTGCTGAAAAATGCATTGGATGTGAGAAAACATCAGGGAGTGAGCTGAGTCATTTACACTAAGAGAAATTAGGCTATGTTATCACTGGATTGTTTGCAATTGTGGAATCATAGAATCCTTCAGGTTGGGAAAGACCTTTCCAAACATCAGATCCAACCATCAACCACCACCACCACCATGTTCACGACTAAACCCTATCCCAAGTGCCACATCAACATGTCTTTTGAACACTTCCAGGGATGGTGACTCCATCACTGCCCTGAGCTACCTGTTCCAATGCTTTACAACCTTTTCCATGAAGAAATTTTTCCTAATTTCTAATCTAAACCTCCCCAGGTGCAAGTTGAGGCTATTTCCTCTTGTGCTGTCCTTTGTTCCCTGGGAGCAGAGCCCCACCTGGCTGTACCCTCCTGTCAGGGAGTTGTGGACACTCAGAAGATTCCCCCTGAGCCTCCTTTCCTCCAGACTGAACACCCACAGTTTGAGTTAATTCAGAGGAACCAACAAATCTGTTTTAGGCACTGTTAAACAATGCCTGTCTGCTTTTAGTAAAAACCAGATATGCCCAGTAGCTTGGCATGGTGAGCTGTGCTAGGAAAGAGCCCACTCCAGTCCCCAATGGCACAAGCACCAGCACCAGATTCTGCCTGAGGAAACTCCTGCAAATTCCTCCCTCAACTTCTGCAGCTGAAATAATAACTGACCCGCATTAACCAAATCTTCACAGTGGGCATGTCTTTTCTCCTGCTGTTTCCAAACAATAATCAAACATAAACAGTGAGAAATCATTTCATCTCTACTCATGTGTGGCAGCATGAGAACATCAGCAATGTGCTATGAGAAAATCTCCCTGGTACACTGAATTATGCTTTTTCTAGACTGAAGCAAGAACCCTTGTGATTGAAAAACTCGTTTTCAGAGATTGTTTTTATAAAGTATTAAAAAAATAAATTATAATGTTCCAAAAGTCAACCAGGAAAACCATGGTAATAATTCTTCCGCAATGCCTCTGAAATTAAGCTGCACTTTGTCCTATTTTTTTCAATTTGGAGTGTATGTATACACAAACATACACTGCAAACATATCCCTGCAGTAGATGTGTGCAATGTATGCTGTGCTGCCCAGCTGCTGCCCCAGCTGCTGCCTCTTTTACTCCAGAACCTGCGGCTCCATGCCCATGGGCTGCAGGCCCCCATGGGCAGGACTGGGGCATGGGGGCTGCTCCCCTTCATGCCCTCCCCTCCAAATCCCCATCAGAGCTGTGCGGCCACTGAGCGCATTCAAGAACTGACTGCTGCTGCTGCTGCTGGAGGTCTTGGTGCTGAATACCTGAATCATCTCTCACTCGGAAGTGCTTCCAAAAATAGGAGGAGCAGGACCTCAGTGGCCTAAAGAGCTGCCCACATGTTGTGGTTTTAAAGCAGCAACCAAAAAATCACTAGAAAACTTACTTATTTCTTGCTGTGAGATGTGGATTAGACAAGAGCAAAACAGAATTAAAACTTAAAAGGAACAAAGAAAGTTTATTAACAAAAACTACAAGAATAAGAAACCAGAATAAAACCTCCAGAACAACCCTTTTCTCCCCCACTACCCAAGCATTCCCTTGTTCACATGAAAATATAGAGACAAAAAACTTCGGTGGTTAATACAGTCCCAATTCTTGCTATAATCTTTTCATCAGTCTTTGTAGAGAAATAGAAGTCTTCTTCTGCTAATCTATGGAGCTTTTCACAAGAAAACTATTTTTCTTCATAGCTTTCTATTTCTCTGATGCCAGCTGACTGGAAAATTCTGCCATCAGATTTTCTCCTCCCATTTCACATCACTCTGAGGTGTGTGTGGGTCAAATGAGTCTAGGGATGTCATTTTTAAGGATGAGTTATTCAAAGGCAAAAGTTCTTTTCATCTGTCTCTGTGAGCCTCTCTGGAAACAGAAGTTCTCTCTCTGCCTCTCAAAGGCCACAAATCTTCAACTATTACTTCTCCCCCCTCTGTTCCAACACCTCGCTGTATCACAATTACTCCACCTTTTGCTCAAAAATCCACACTTTGAACACTCCATTGCTCCCATTTGTCGTGGTTTTAAACCAGTAACTAAAGAAATTACTTATTTCTTGTTGTGAGATATGGATTAAAACAAGAGCAAAACAGGCTTAAAACTTAAAAGGACTAAAGACAGTTTATTAACAAACTACAAGAATAAGAACACTAGAGTAAATTTCCAGAAAACCCCTTCATCTTTTACATTTTTATCACTTCTTTGTACACATGACATGATAACATAGAGACAAATAACTTTAGAACTTTGGTGGTTAAAAAAAACAGTCTCAATTTTTGTTAGAGTCTTTTCATCAGTCTTTGTAGAGAAACAGAAGTCTCTTTCTGCCAATCTATGGAGTTCCTCACCAGAAAACTATTTTTGTCATAGTTTTCCGTTTCTCTAATGCCAGCTGCCCGGAAATCTGTCATTAGATCTTCTCCTCCCATCTCACATCTCTCCGAGGTGTGCATGGGTCACTAAAGTCTTGGGATTTCATTTTTAAGGATGAGTTATTCAAAGGCAGAAGTCTTCTTTATCTCTTTCTGTGAGCTCTCCTGGAAAACAGTTTCCTCTTTGCCCCCAAGGCTTCAAAATCTTCACTCTACTTAATCTCAGCAACTCACAGTGTCCCAAGTACTTTCTTTTTTGCTCAAAACTTACACTTTGAATACTCTATTCCTCTCAATACTCTTATCATGAATTAAAGGAGTCTTTTATATGATTATTGTCCATCTCCATAGCTTTAACAAAAAGATATTTCAGCTATTAAGCATCTTCTTATTCTCTCTCTCTTATTTAAAACTTAACTCTTTTCCTCACTGTTGCATTGGTGGTTCTATGATGTCTTCTCTATGTTAATTGTCTCTCTCTCTCTCTCTGTCGTTCTGAGAGAAGGAGTAATCTGTATGTTTACTCAAAGTAGTAGAAGAATTAGCAGCTTAAAAAGCTACAAGAGTTCATAGTGGTTTCAGTGGTTTCATGGTTTCAGTCCAGCAGCAACAACTAAAAACCAAGCTCGCTGACAAAAGCTGCTTCTCCCCTCCCCCCCCCCCACCCCGCGGCCTTGTCGGCCTGGAGGTTGTTACCTTGCCAAAAGTCGGAAGTGAAAGATAGCAAAAGAACTCTCTCTGTACTTCTTAAGGGGGTGTTTACAAGTTGAATTCACTTTTTAATGGTCACATCTGCTGTCAACTCTTGGAAATGACTGATAATTGGTCAGGAGGAAGAACTCCCATCAGCCATCAGCAGCTTCAACTTCCCCTCTTTCCTCAGCTGTCTTAAAGGTAAAGCTACCCCATGACACCAATATACTCTGTCATGAATTAAAGGAGTTTTTTTTCAGAACACTATTGTCCATCTCCATAGCTTTAACAAAAAAATATTTCAGCTTATTAAAGCATCTCCTTATTCTCTCTTCCCCATCTAAAACTTAATTCCTTTCTTCACTGTCTTTGATGGTTTTATGGTGTCTTCTTACATGTCAATTATCCCTCTCTCTCTCTTCCCCTCTCTCTGGGAAAAAAAGGATTAATCTGTAAGTCTCATCCAGGTAGTAAAAGAGTTAAAGTCTTGGAAAGCTGCAGATCCTCATTGTTATAGGTATTTATAGTCTTATGATTGTAATTGTTAGTTTGTTGGTATGTTCTTGTTCTCCCCTATTAACTGTATTGGTTTTGACCCCAGTTGTCAATTATGTAAACCCTTCCCCTTCTTCTCAAACCTTCCCTGCCCATCACCCTAGCCTGCCCTAATCCCCTATCCATCATTGTAAACCCGACCCTTTCTTCCAGAACCTTCCATGCTCCTCACCCCTAGTTCAGTTCACGATTGGTTCCCTAGTTGCTGTCCCGCCCATGACATGTCCCTATTGGTTCCCAGTAGTGTAATCACCTCCCCTCACTCCTCCTCCCCTGATCCCTCATTGGACCCTGAGTTGTACCCTCCCCTGGGGATCGAGCGGTATATAACCTTGTGCACAGGGGTGTTGGGGGGGGCTCTCCTTCCTCGTCGGGTTGTGAGCTGCAGGGATTCAGGCTAGCCTGTCTTCCTACTCCTGTTGGTATCTTTTTTTTTGTGTCATCGAATAAAGGTTTGGCTACTCTTCTAACATCCAGAAGAGTCCAGACCCTTGTTTTTGACACTCATGGTGTCAGGTTTCAGTTCAGCAGCAGAAACTGCAAACCAAGCCAGGCCAGCTGGGTCCACTTTTCTCCCCCTCGCCCTCCACAGCCTTGTCCGGCCTGGTGGGGGGAGAGGAGGAGGAGGCCGAGCCTGAGCCCTGTTCCCTTTCCAGAAGCCAGAAACTAAAGAGAGCCTGAAATTCCCAGACTTATATCTTAAAGTAGGTGTTCACAGGTTGATTTCAATTTTCAAAGGCTAAAACTGCTTTGGTTCTCAGTCAGTTCTCAGAAATGGCTAGTAATTGGTCAGGAGAAAAACTCCCATCAGCCTCCAGCAGCTTCAACTTCCCCCAGCTCCCAAAGCTAATCTTAAAGGTGCAGAACTCAATATATATATAAAGCAGGAGATTGGGAATACCAGTATCATAAAGTCACCCCAGGACACCACAGAACCAGGAGGACCTGGACAAGTGGGACTGCAGTAGTGGTGCGGGGAGAACAGTCAGGCAGGCTGCCAGGGGCTGAGGCTGGGGCGATGGAAAATCCACAGTGGGAAGGAAACAACACAGCAACTGGTATTTTGAAACACATCTAGAGTTTTCCTGTGCATTCTGACTAGGAGTCACCAGTGGTGGGCTGTGAAATTCCTGATACCCATCTGGCCCTTGGGGCTGAGCGTGGGATGAAGCTCAGGGAGGAGACATGGGAGAGATCCTGGAGTTAGTCAGAGTCCCCCATGTCAGAGCACAGCCCTGGAGCGAGATTCCACCCCTCAAAGACAAGACCAAAAGGCTGTTCAGAAGGGACGCTGCAGCAGTGTCTGCATCAGGAGCCTCCTTGGGAGGTAGAGGCTATTGGGATGCTGACAGAAAGATGTGATGGACTGAGAGATACTATGAAAGGTTTTTTATTGCATAATTAGTTTCATGGAAGGGTGAGACATTTAAGGTGTTGCATTCAGTGCCATCACATCAGAAGCCATCTTAATTCTAGTTACAATGTCTTTTATAAATTTCTTAGCCAATCAACAACTTACAAAAAAGCTCACCAACATCTTCATAAACCAATCATTAATTGCTTTGTCTCACACAATTATGCCACAATGTGTCTTATCTCATCCAATCATATAACACTACAGAAACTTACATTGCTACATCTTGAACTTCTTACTAACTCTATAACAGGTTCTATTGTTGTGATAGATTGGCATTTAAGAAAACAAAGAGAAACACCTGAGGAGGTTAAAACTGCTGGAGGCTGACGGGAGTTTGTCTCCTAGCCAACAGCTGGCCATTTCTAAGAATTGACAGCAGTTTTAACCATTGAAAAATGAGAT
>NC_031781.1:489485-492317 GCF_001522545.3 Parus major | reverse complement strand
TATTTCTCTACAAAGGCTGATGAAAAGACTCTAGCAAGAATTGGGACTGTTTTAAACACCAGAGTCCCAAAGCTTTTTTGTCTCTGTGTTATCATGTGAACAAGGGAATGGTTGGGTAGTGGGGGAAAAGGAGTTTTCTGGAAGTTTTATTCTAGTGTTCTTATTCTCGTAGTTTTATAAATAAACTTTCTTTGTTCCTTTTAATTTTTAATTCTGTTTTGTTCTTGTTCTAATCCATATCTCACAGCAAGAAATAAGTAAGTTTTCTAGTAATTTTTTAGTTACTGCTTTAAAACCATGACAATTGTTAAACTTTAAAATTTTCTACTGTCTTGCTTAACATATTTAGTGGCTTACATGAGGCATATTTCTGCTTAAACTACAAACTTCTAGTCTTACTTCATGTCTGGTCTGGTTTATTGTTCTAAAGCTTCAAGCTTTCTCCAAGGTCTCAGGTCAAACACTGCGTCCATCGCTATCTCTCTGAGCCTATATGCTCAAGAAGTTGAGAGCTCTCTGTGCCTGCATTTCCCACAGCAGTCACACGCAGCAATTGGTGAGCAATCACTGTCAGCTAGGTGAGCACTTGGCAAGGTGAGCAGGTGTTTGGCCTCAGCTGCCACACAGGCTGAGCCAGCCCAGCCTCAAGCTGGGCCAGTGTCCTAGTTTAGGGCAAATGTGGGAGGAAAACTCCAAATGGGGGTTGGCCCAGGGAGAAAAAAAATTCAAATGACCCCTTCCCCCCAACTGGTCCGGGGAAAAAAAACAACATTTCCTCGGAGAGAAGTGAAAAAAGCTGTTTATTTAACAGAAATTGAATAATATTAAACAATAAAACTTCTCACTGTTCGACGGGATGGCAAATCTAGGAAGAAAAGTCCTCATGTGGTGGACTCGCTCGCTCGCTCAGGTTCTTATCAGTCCCTCTGCTGCTGGAAAGTGCCGAGGCCCAGGCCCCGGTGGGCCACAGGCATGAGCTCCTGGGGTTTGGCTGGGTGTTCAGTCCAGAGCAGGCATGCACAGATCCAGAGAAAAAAAGAACGGTCCAGGGATCTCCTCTGCCTCAGCTAGCTAAAACTAACTAAAAGCTAAAGAGAAGCTCTCTCCTGCTGTCTGTCCATGCCACAGACAACACAGTCCAGGAGCAGGATGTGTGGGAGTGATGTATTCTTTCAACACAAGCTACATGCTTCTTCTTCTCCCCTTTGTTCTCAGAGCCAGTCTTTAAGGTGCAGAACTTAATATATAACATAAACCAGATGATTTGGGATACCAGTATCATAAAGCCACCCCAGGACAGCCAGGAGGAGCAGGAGAACACAGAATGCCAGGAACAGAGGCCCAAAGTGGGTGTCTCAGCAGCAGTAGTAGTGCTGCTTGCTGCCAGCTGGGCACCAGCCCTGGAGGGCTCTCCCTCCCCAGCAGAGAGGAATTGCCCCTCAGGCAATGGCCAGGGAGCAGCTGCCCTGGGGGGCTGCAGACCCTCCCTCTCCTGCCCCTGCAGCCCAAGCACCAGGAAAAAAAAGCAAACAGCAGTGGAGCAGAGTGTGTTCATTTCATTACCAGGCCCACAGGACACAGGACAGCAAGCTGTTGTATATACACCCATCAGCATGGTGACAGGAGTAACCCAATGGTCCCAGCTGCTCTGGGAGCCCTTTGCAGGACATGCTGTGTTAAGGGCCAGGACAGTGTGGCCAGGCAGGAGCCAGGCAGGGGCTTCTGTGAACAGCAGTGGTGCTCTGAGGGGCTGGGAGAGACCATGCTGAGCGTCCCTGGGCTGAGGGCATGACCTGGACAAGTTGGAGGGCTGGGCAATCACCAACCAAGTGAAGTTCAACAAGAGAAAGTGCCAGATTGTGCATCTGGGATGGGCAGCCCTGGACATACGGACAGGCTGGGGAAGGAGATGCTGGAGAGAAGCACTATGCACTGTTCCCACCTGGGAACCCTGGTGGATGGAAAATTTTGTGTGAATCAGCACTGCCCTGGCAGCCAGGGGGGACATTCCTGTTCTGGGGGGGCATCAGGCCCAGCATGACCAGCTGGGCCAGGGAGAGGATTGTCCCACTCCACCCTGCACTGGGATGGCCTCACCTCAAATATTGTCTGAAATTTTGGTCACTGCAGTATAAGAAAGAGTGTTCAAAGGCAGGCAATTAAAATGGTGAAAGGCTTAAGGGGAAGCTGTGTGGAGAGCAGAAGAGGACTCTGTCTCTTCTGCCTGGAAGGAGACTGATGGGAGACCTCATCAGTGTCTCCAACTGGTCCAACAAAGTCTCCTTGTGAAGGGAAGAGGAGAGGCAGGAGCTGATCTCTTTCTGGTCACCCCAGTGATAGGGAATGGCTTGAAGTTGTGTGAGGGGAGATTTCTGTTGGATATTAGAAAAAGGATTTTATCCAGAGCATAGTTGGGGAGGCATGAAACAGGCACCCCAAAGATACACCAAGTCTGAGAGAGCTCAAGATGCATATAGACAATACTCTCAAGAACATAGTGTGATCCTTGAGGATGCTTCAGTGCAGGGCCAGGAGTTTGACTTCAGATACTTGTGGGTCCCTTCGAACTCAGCATATTGTTATTCAGTGATTCAGTTTATTACTGTAGAATATCTGGGCATGGATCACCTCAAAAAAGATATCCAGGAAAGCAGGGAAGCCATCAAGAGCAACTCCAGGGACACAGCCTGACCAGCAATGTCAGCTGGCAAAACCAAGGTTTTGTTTAGCAATGACCCTTTGATGAAGTCAAAGATTTACAATCAGGACAGTCCACTAGTACAGATGGGAGAACACTCGGGGGTTACAGCCAAGGCCATGAGGTCACAGCAG
>NC_031781.1:484679-489385 GCF_001522545.3 Parus major | reverse complement strand
AACAACACCTTTGGGCTTCTGCTCTGGGGTCTGGCTGGTACCATCAGCACTGGCGCAGCTGTTTGGCTGATCACTGCCTTGGCTGGGCAGGCAGGCAGCAGCCGGGCGTGGGGCAGCATGCTATCTTTGTTTTTCATTTTGAGAAATGAGAAATTTTTAGAACCCTTTAGAATTAATATTGGTAGAAAGTAATCTCTAAATGTTTTTTCCCAATTTCCATTGTCGTTTAGAATTTTTCAAAGGAGTTTTAGAATTCTGAAAAGACGACCCCGTTTTGTCTTTGCTTTTCATTTTTAGAAATTTGAAATTTTTAGAAATATTTTTGTTGGAATGAATCTACAAACATTTCTTCCCCATTTCCATAGTAGTTCAGGATTTTTCAAGGTAGTTTTAGAATTCAGAAAAACTTGGAACATTTTTACACATCTAGAATAAAAACTGAAATTGCATTCAATTGGTAATCTTTACTCTAGGAAGAACTAAGACACCCCAAAACACCCAGTCTACTGGAGAGGCTCTTTTCCCACTGGAGATTTGTACCTAGTCTCAACAACTAACCTAAGACCTTTTCCCAGATACTTTTCGGGACTTCTGACAAGCTGCCCTCTTAGACTTCAGAGGGGAACTTTGAGCACAGTGAGAATCTCCCGCTGTGCAGGAGGGGCCCTGTGTGCCAGCTGTAGCTGGGGGCCTCAGCCACCCTCTCTCTCAATAGGTGCCCCTCTGCAGCTTCACAAGAAAGGCCAAACACGTCAGTCTGGGAGACCTGCCCCTGTCATCCTGCATCCTTATGCACGTGTCCATTGTCCCTGCCACAGCTGCATTATCAACTTATTGCTATGCCCATGGTGCCGCCAACACACAGAACAGGAGCCTCTGTCCACAAAGGGTTTGGCCCTGCTCTCCAGACAGGACGGACGGCAGGGCCCTCCTGCCAAGGCAGGGCTTGAGTCCAGCAGCACCTTTGGGCTTCAGCTCTGGTATCTGGCTGGTACTACCTGCAGTGGCAGAGCTGCTTGGCTGGGCACAGCCCAGGCTGGGCAGGCAGCAGCCAGGTGCATGGCTCCTGAGACACCGTGCTACCTTTCTTTTTCATTTTGAAAATCAGAAATTTTTAGAAGTATTTAGAATTTGTTTTTTTTGTAGAAAGAAATCCACAAATATTTCTTCCCTATTTCCATGGTAATTTAGGAATTTTCAGTGGTGTTTTACTAATCTGATAAGCGTAAAATATTGTCACATTTCTGCAATAAAAAATAAAACTGCATTTAATTCTTAATGCTTTCTGTTACACCACCGGGACAAAACCGGCACAGCCCAGAGGAATTATCCCCAGCAGGCTCAGGACACTTGGCTACTGAGCAGTCCTGCTGGGCTCCCTCCATGGGAGACACATCCCGAAACCTGGCACCAACTGCAAAGGGTTGCTCATGGTGGGGAATAGGCAAAGGGGGAGGCCAGGGCTCCAGTGTGTCCTGACAGGGCCTGGCTTTGTCCCCTTGGGCTGGGGGAGCTGTCCCAGAGCAGGGAGGGTCAGGGGTGGCTGTGGCTGCTCAGGGATGGCTTTGGCCTGAGTCCCTGGAAGGAGCCACTGCCCAAGCAGCTGTGCTGTCCCCTGGGCTCTGCTCCCGGCCTTCTGGGCTCTATTGGGGGGCACAGCCTGTGCCAAGGGGCAGCAAGGTGCCTGCAGGCCCCAGCTCTGGGGGAAACAGAGAACGTCCTGGCCGTATGCACTGTGCTGCCAGCTGTTGGTATGTAACAGTGGTGGCTGGGTCCTTCTTCCTATGGGCTGTGATTGATGAGAGAGAGGCAGTTTTTTCCTGTTCATACTTGGTTTTTTCTTCTTCTCTCATCTATATTACATGTATACAGGGTACGAGGTCATACATGCACTAAGATTGAAAGGTGCAAAATGGCTAACAACTTCTTCAAGGTTTTTTATATGTGTATTTATCCAATTAACAAATGTCAAGTAAATTATTTCTCTATTTAATGACTCAATGACCTGATACCTGTGTGCTGCACTGCGGCACTTTTTATCCAACCATGTATTACTACCGAAAAACCTGTAGGAAAAGAAGATGAAGAAGGAAGAAGAATAAAGAAGAGACAACACCCTAAACCCTCCATCTTGTCTTTTTCTTTTTAAAAGAGCTTAAACTTTAAACTCTAACTTTTTCACCGAGTGACTTAATAAAATTCTCTAACACACACTCCTAGTTTTTCTATTTAACTTTAACAGTTGTCTCCATGGCATTATGTGAAATTCAGTGCTTTCATGGTTTTAAGAGCCATCTATCATAGAAAATGGCACATACTCTGTGCCCCTGACTCCAACAGCCAGCTCAGCAGTGGAGCACTGCACAGGCTCACACTGCCCATTACTCCTCCAGATGAAGCCAGCATCACAACACGTGTTCCCAATTCCCAGAAAGGCATTGGACAGATTTCTGTCATGCAACATGCTGCTGGCTAAAGTTAATGGCACAGTTGGCTTTTCTGTGGCATGCAGGTAGTGGGGGACCCCTGTAAGGCTGCCAGATGATTGGGGTCCATCATGAGGCGCACAGGCAGGGTGTTGTGTATTCCAGTAAGACGTGCAGGGGTTTGGGTCTTTTGTAAGTGGTGCATGTGGCTGGGGTTTCCTCTTGAAGTTCTTAAGGGAATTGGGGTCACTCCTATGGCTACAGGTGACTGGAGACCTCTGTAGAACTGGCAGGGGACGGGAGTTCCTCGTGATTTATGTGGCGGTTTAGTGCTTGACATCAAGGCCTGGAGAGGAGCTGAGTCCTTCCTAAAGTGGGGCAGGGGCCCGGATGCTTTTGTGAGGCACACATGATTGTTTTGGGGTCTCTGAAATGGTGTGCACGGATTTCCTGTGAGGAACAAGGGATATTTTGGGGTCTCTACAAAGGTTTGCAGAGATCCCTCATGAGGCACAAAGGAATATGGTCTCTCCTATGATTTGCAGTGGTCCCTCATGAGGTGTGCAGTGGGGTTAAACTAGAGGGGTTTGTTGGCCTTCTCAGCACAGCAAAGGGACACCCTCGGTCGAAGTTGTGCAAAGCTGGTAGGAATCTTCCTGCAAAGCCTCGGGCCTCGCCTGGGGGCTGTGCAGGCAGACGGAGCCCATCCCTTGGGGACCAAGGCCGGGCCGGGCCTCTGGACTCGCCGTGCCCTTGTCAGGCCCCACCCTGTGGCTGGGCCGGGCCAGGTCAGCCCTGACAGGGAAGGGCTGAGACCCAGGCTCCGATGGGGCTGCCGAGCAGTGCCCGAGGCACAACAAGGGCCTCACTAAGCCCTGGCCCTGCGCTGCAGACAAACACATTTACAGCCACAGCCGCTCCCTGAGCCTATGGAGGCACCCGGGGTGACATCTCAGGCAGTGGCTTCTCTGCCACTGAGGACCTCCTTGCAGTGCCTCGTTCCCTAAACAGGATGGGGAGCCCAGCACACCAAGAAAACACTTCTGATCTGTGCTCCCGTCTAGACTGGCACTGAGATACGGATTGACTGTCCCAGTCAATCACAGTGTGAAGATCATGGCACATGCTGGAGGCAACTACTCAGTGTCTCTTTCCTGACAGAATAATCACTAATAATTAATCGTGGCCAAGAGCAGCCCCAGGAGCAGCAGGCTGAGGCAAAGCAAGGTGGGCAGGAGAAAGAGTGGGAGACGCAATTGGCCTTGAAAGGCAGACATGCTCTGTGGCCCGCTCCTGGCCAGGGACCCTGCCCAGAGCCATCCCCTGCTCACTGGGGCCTTGAGGGTGTGAAAACCAGAGTCCACGCTTTACAAGTTTTAAGTTTAATAAGAGATAAAAGAAGGACAAAGAATTAATCCAGAGCTTGGGTGCTTTTGGCAAACGAAGAGCACTGAGGTAGCTTAAAATCTTATTACATATGGTTACATTGCTGTGGTTACATGCATATTCATTATCTTACATATTTTTCAAATATTCCTTTAAGTTTTTGATGTTCTAGGAACTCTCTTGTTTGGTTTAAACCTCTGACTTGTCTGCAGGACATTCTGTAAATTAGGTCCATATATTTTATTTCTTCCTGTAGTTTTATCCTATTGGATCACACTGCCTCATAGTGCCAATAGAGATAATAAATCCTTCCCAGATGCTTATGCTCTGTTTCTTGTCACTGTTATCACTTGGAGAGGCCAGTCTGCAGATGTAAGAAACAGAATAATTGCTTTACACCATTCTCTGAGTTAGTTACATAGAAGTATTTTAGTCTCTATTTTAATATTTTGCTAAGGCCTAAAATATAATATATTTTGACACTACTATTCATATGAACTATACAGTGAATACATAAACTGATGGTACAGAAAAAGCTTTTAAAAGTAAGTATAAGTTGTACTATATCAAAATGCTTGTGATGCAAAAACCTAATCTGTGAAAGACAATATTGTTTTATCAGCTATAACAAGGAACAGCTGTCCAGCTGGGCCAAGGTGTGCCAGAGTTCCAGCTGCTGGGAAGCCTTGGCAGCTCTGGGCCCTGCTGTACAGAGGGTCACTGTGTGCCAGCAGCAGCAGGGAGCCTCAGACACCTTCCCTCTCAATAGGTGCCCCTCTGCAGTTTCACAAGTCCAGCCAAACACCTCAGTCAGGGACACCTGTACCACACATTTCACATCTCTATGCCCATGCTCGATGTCCCTGTCACAGCTGCATTACCAGCTTGCTGCTG
>NC_031781.1:448236-482764 GCF_001522545.3 Parus major | reverse complement strand
AGTTACAGGTGTGTCTGCAGGGAGGACTTTCCCAGCTCCTGGGTTGGTTGCTGTAGGCAAGCCCGGCTCCCATCGCAGGGGTGAGTGGTGTGTCCTTGCTGACCCCAGAGGCTGACCCCTGGTTTTGTGGGATCCATTCCTGGGAAATGGAACTATTTTGCTCTAAGGTCCTCCAAGAGGAAATGCCAAAGCCACAGGACCCAAGAAACCCCAGTACCACTCCAAGACCATGCAGCAAATGCTGAAGGAAATGCTGCAGAGAGGACAAGGTGGGTCCGTGTCCCTCAGCCTTCTCTTGAGACTCAGCAGCCGGGGGCTTTCTCTGTACATCTGGACACGCTGTGCAGAACACAGCAGGAAGGGATCCATGGCAGCCTCGCTGCCCTGCTGCTGCTTTCATGGCCTGCAGGGCTGTCTCCCAGCCTGGCCTGGCTGCAGCTTCTCCCCAGCCTCTGCAGGAAGGCATTTGGCATCAGTGTACAGGGAGCACAAAACTGCACCATGGGCCATGCACACCCTGAGGTCCCCTACAATTTCCTGGTCTCTAGGCAGATCAGAAATGGCATTTGTTAGTAAGAGGGAGATCCCTGGCCCACCCTGGAGGGACTCATCATTTTCCTGGTCCTTATCCATGTTTTTGACAAGCATTGCCTCCTGAAGATGCCACCTCCCCAGTGGGGAATGGTGCCATCTGATCCAACTGTCCCTTTCTGCAGAAGTGGATGAAGAGGCTGTGCTGAAGGCAGCATTTCTCAGAGGACGCAGTGGCTCATTGGCAGCCTCTGTCGCAGGAAGGGAGGCCATGCCAGGCACAGTCACACGAGGTAATTGCTGTGCCTCTGGGCCTGAGCCCTGCTGAGGCTTGAGCTGCCATCTCTGCTGCTTGGCAGTGCCTGCCCTTCAGGGATGTTGCACAGAGCATGGAAAGAGTGACCAGGATCCAGCCCAGAGCTCCCCAGGCCCCTCTGCAGCTTGGGACATGTCCATTGTCATCTGGCTCCCATAGCCTTGTCCAAACCCCTCGTAGCTCCTAGTTCCCTAAAGTGGAAGGGGATCCCAACACACCATGGACATTGTTCTGATACCTTCTCTTTTTTAGATTGGAAACGTGACGTGGATTATTTAGAACTGTTGGTGAATGATGGCTTGAAGATCTTGGGACATGCTGGAGGCAAGTTCTGAATGTCCATTTTTATTGCCAGAATAATAAGTGTCAAGGCGGTGGAGGTCACTCATTTGCCACTTTCCGTAAGTGTTGGAAGGCTGAAGGATTCTGGAAACCTTGCCCTGAGTGATCCCACAGCATTGCTGTCAGTGGGAGGAAGGAGCATTTAGCTGTCAATCCTCTTCCCAGACTTCCTTAGGCCCCTCTGCAGCTTTGGCCATGTCCATTGACATCTGGCTCCCACAGCCTTACCTGATCCCCTTGCAGTGCTCAGATCCCTATAGCACAAGGGGATCCCAGCACACCATGGCCATGATTCTGATCTGTGCTCTGTTCTAGAGTGGGATCAGGACATGGCTTATGTGGAAGCCTTGGCACATGATGGTTTGGAATCCTTAGAGATGCTGGAGGCAAGCCCTTAATGTGCCCTTCCGGACAAAATAATCAGTTTCAAGATCCTGAATTTTATCCATGACTTAGACAAGCTCAGCCTTCTGGAAATGCCACCATGCTGAATGTGGTATTCTTCCATCTAATCTACCTGTGCCTCTTCCTTTTCTCAAGGGATAAAGCAAAAGGCTATGCACAAGGAGGAACTTCCTGGGGGAAGCAGTGGCTCCCTGGCAACTCCTGATTCAGGAAGAGAGGCAATTGCAGGCACAGGCCCAGACACAGGAGGTAATTGCTGTATAAAAGCCTTGGTGGGGCTGTGTGGCAGCAGCTCTCCGCCCAGGGCCGGCACTTGCATGACCCAGCAGCAGCCAAAGCTTGAGGCACCTTGGCTCCCAGGCCTCTGGAGCTCATTCCCGTCCCCTGGGAAAGAGGACTCATGCACCAACATCCCTCCTGCTGCAGCTGCTCTCCCAGAGCTGGGCCTGAGTGCCCAGAGGCCCAAGGCACAGGAGCAGCCCCGAGTGGGAGCCCTGCTATGAGCCGAGGGCCACAGCCAGCCCTGGCTCCCAACTGGGCAGGGCCTGCACTGGCTCCTGACAGGGCCTGGCTCTGTCCCCTTGGGCTGGGGGAGCTGTCACAGAGCAGGGAGGGTCAGGGGTGGCTGTGGCTGCTCAGGGATGGCTTTGGCCTGAGTCCCTGGAAGGAGCCACTGCCCAAGCAGCTGTGCTGTCCCTGGGCTCTGCTCCCGGCCTTTTGGGCTCTGTTGGGGGGCACAGCCTGTGCCAAGGGGCAGCAAGGTGCCTGCAGGCCCCAGCTCTGGGGGAAACAGAGAACGTCCTGGCCGTATCCAGCGTGCTGCCAGCTCAGCAGTGGAGCACAGCATGGGCTCACACTGCCCATTGCTTCCGTAGATGGAGCCGGCACCACACACATTCCTGATTCCCGGAAGGGCATCAGAAGGAGCTTCTGTCAGGGAACACGCTGCAGGCTAGAATTAATGGCAGGCCTGCTTTGTTTGGACCTTTTCTTCATTTTATGCTGTTTTGGAATCTGGTATACATGGAAGAGAAAACGGTGAGTGTTTTGTTCCTCTTTCCCTCCAACAGCATCTTTAGAAAGTCTGTTGTAGACAGGAAACATTCTCAGTGAGGCTGCTGTGGACTTGTGGGTAGTCAGTGGCTGCCCAAATAACTCTGCTAAGATTTCTGCTGCTGCCCAGGGCTTTAATTGGTCTCTTATAGCGGGGCCTTGTCTTGAAGAGCCCACTCGGGCTGCAGCCAGTGCTGGCTGCCACTGAGGCTGCCTGGCCAAGAGCAGCCCCAGGAGCAGCGGGCAGAGGCAAAGCAAGGTGGGCAGGAGAAAGAGTGATTGGCCTTGAAAGGCAGACCTGCTCTGGGGCCTGCTCCTGGCCAGGGACCCTGCCCAGAGCCATCCCCTGCTCACTGGGGCCTTGAGGGGCAGCTGTCCAGCTGGGCCAAGCTGTGCCAGCAGCTCCAGCCCTGACTGGGAGCCTTTGATTCTCTTGGCCCTGCTATGCAGGATGGTCCCTGTGTGCCAGCGGCAGCTGGGGGGCCTCAGACATCTCTTCTCTCAACAGGTGTGCCTCTGCAGCTTCACAAATCCAGCCAAAGACTTCAGCTGGAAAGAGCTGTACCGGTTATCGGCCATCCCCAAGCCAGTATCGAACGTCCCTCCCCCAGCTGCATTACGAGCTCATTACTGTGGAGGTGCAACCACCACGCAGAACAGGACCCTGTGCCCCTGCAGGTGCTGGCCCTGGTGTCTGGCCAGGCCTGAAGGTGGGCCCCTCCTGCCAGGGAAGGGCTTAAACAACACCTTTGGGCTTCAGCTCTGGTGTCTGGCTGGTGTCACCACATCTGGACACAGCCAGGGTTGGGCAGGCAGCAGTCTGTCACAGGGCTCCTGAGACCAGCAGCCACTATGTTTATTTTTCATTTTCCAAGTGTTAGGGGTGTTTTTTTTAAAGAAAGAAATCCCAAAATATTTCTTCCCTTTTTCCACAACAGTTCTATATTTTTCCAAGTAGTTTTAGGATTCTGGAAAAGTTTAACTATTTTTACACTTTTTGAATAAATAAAATTGCATTTAATTAGTAGTCCTTATTCTATGAAGAACTAAGCCCAAGACACCCAGCTTATTGGGGAGGCTCTTTTCCCACTGGAGATTTGGACCTATTCACAGCCAAATTGCATAAAACTTTTTCCCAAATATTTTCCATGATTTCTGAGGTCACCTCTTAGTCTTCAGAGGCAAACTCGGAGCACAGTGGGAAGCTCTTAAAGTCACCGTCTTTGCTTTTGGAACAAGTCCCTCAGTTCTGGAGCAGGGGCTTCTCTCAGCTTCCTGCAGCCCTGCTCCACTCCAAGGCTGTCCTGAGCCCTCTCCTGCAGCTGTTGCTGTGCCATGGCACTCCTGTAAACACAACAGCTCTGCCACACTTGCTCAGAAGGACTGGAGAAGCTTTATGGCCTTGTTTACATTAGGCTTTTGGCTTCTCTAAACACAGGTTTACTTTTTGAATTATATGTTTCACCTGACACAGGCACTGATGCCACTTTCTTATGGAGGCTAAACTGTGATGGGCTTTAACAGCTTTCTGGCCAGCATAAGGCCTGGAAAACCATTTCATGGAGCCATTTAGTATTGAAAATATCCCCATCTATGTACCAAAAGAAGCTTGTTTAATTGCTAGAACTCACCAGAGCATCCCTCCAGGACATGGCCTTTCTTTCCCCCACCTCTCCCTCCATGACTGCCAAACAGCACCTTTGACAGTTCTTTTCTCCGGAAGCTGAATGGCACCATTTTATTTTGGGGAGGAAAAAAGTAAATGTTCTATGATATCATCATCACAATGAGCTGAAAATCAGTTAAATGACATCAACAACTCAGACTGGGGATTTATTTCTCAGAGTGCAACACTGGCTTTACTATCCCTTCAAACTGCAGATGTGTTACAGTCTTTAAAATCATTTTAATGCAGACGCAACTTTGGAGTTAAGCACAGCAAAAATCAAAAATAGGTGCCTGGTTAGTTTTCCCTGGTGTGGACATACTGATGGTGTTGCAGTAATTCTGGAGACTCAGGGCAGGACAGGTGCCTACTGCCCTTACAGCTATTGCCCCTTCACAGCATCCTGCTCCCAGAGAGCAGCCCCAGCCCTGCACTGCTGTTCCAGAAATAAAAAATGAGGGAGAATGCAATTTGACGTGAAAGGGGAAAGAGAAGTCAACTTTTCAATGCTCCATCCCTCTGCCTTAAAATCCTTACATATTACTTTTGATTTAAAATCCCACAAAGTTCACACAGCTTTTGACTTGGATGTAAAAGAAGAAAATTCAGTGTGATCCCTGGGATGGGAAAAGGAAAAGCAATTATGTTGTCCCTACAAAGAACAAAGAACTTGCTTCTGCTGATGAAGGTGGGATGTGAGGGGCTGTGAGGTTCGGACTTCTTCCCAGAGTTTCATGTCACTCATTCAGACAAACCATTTCTTTAATAAAAACCAAACCCTGACCCTCTGACAAAAATCTGTTTTCAGTTGTGACCAAGGTAAATGCAGACATGGAAAAGGAAACGGTGTTGAAGTTGGACAGAGGTGTACTGCCAGATCACCTGAAATCAAAGCCCTCACAGTTATTGTAGGCACTTGGAATGTATCTGGTAACTTAGAAATGAGTAATGAAAAGTGTCTCTTTTCCTGAAAGGACAGCTATATTGTTGTGTAATAAAGAGCAGATGTCAAAAAATATTTCAAAGGCTTGGTAAAAAAAACCTTAGGAAAAACTGCATTGTTCTCCCTGACTTTGGTGGCAAAGTCAGCTGCTCCAGCCCCACTAGCAAACATGACATACATGTGTTGTCACTTTGCTTTAATTTAGGAGCACAGTCCCTGGAACTCCGGCATGTCCTGAGCAGGGAATCTCTTCCCAGCAGCAGGCAATGTCCTGGAGTGCAACTGGCAGCAAAGGGCCAGATGCAAAGAGAAACTCATCCCAAGGAGTAAAGTGTGAGGCACAGCCAAGTGTGGGGAACATGCGCTGCTCTGGGCAGCCCCAGCTCTGCTCATCCTCATCCTGCAGGGACACTGGGAGCTGGGGCAGGAGCCAGGACAGTCCCATGAAGAGCCAAGGGTGGGATTCTCAGCAGATGTCCCACAGCAGCCTTGCTTGGGCTTCAATGAGTGCCCATTTTACACCCCTGAGGAATCAGCTAGTTTCTTAGTGTTTAAACCACAACATTGAGTTCAAGGTTCATGTGCAATTTTATTAGAGCACAGACTTGTGGCCAACTGTTTATCTGGTATCTGGCCTAAGTGCTGATAGAGACTTGGCTAAAGTTTATATAATCTGCCATTAATAAATGCAATTTGTGACAGTGTCAGGCAAAGACAACACCACAGCTAATGGTGCTCTCAGCACAGGCCAGGAATTTGGTCTGAACAGAGACAAGACTTAATTCATTTCTTGTCCCTAAATGCCTGGCATTTAGGTCAGACCCAAGGCAAAAGATGGTGTAAATATAAAGGCTCCATGTCAGAACTGCCAGGCTTTGCTAATATTAGCAAAATTAGTAGCTCAGTTACTTTAATACAACCCAATACTGCACTTTATAATCCCAGCGCCGTGTCTAAAGCAAACTCTGGCTGCAGTGACCACCCTCCAGCCCAGTGACAAGCCCTGAACATGACAAGATGTGTGTCTCAGCTTCACTCAGCTTACCAGGAGTAGCTGGGAGGTGCAGCAGAACAGAGCACCGCTCATAAACACCTTCTCAGGACTGGAGGCATCGAGATCAGATCACACCCTTGTCCTTGTGCTTCCCCTTTGCCCAAGGCCCAACCCAGGGCCAGCCCCAGCCCCAGGTGGAAGGCGGGGGGGTGGGCAGTGTATGTGGTGAGCGCCCTGCTGCAAACTCTGCAAGGACACACATCTGCCAGCTACAAAAAAAAAATATGTATACCAAAGTAACTTTGGTTTCCATTCATGCCTGATCTGAGCAGAATTAATTCAAGGAAATCAGTTTATTTGGCAAATTCTGGCATATTTAAAACTAGCATAATATAAAGGTGAGGCCTTGGCACAGGTTGTCCAGAGCAGCTGTGGCTGCCCCTGGATCCCTGGAAGTGTCCCAGGCCAGGCTGGACAGGGCTTGGAGCAGCCTGGGACAGTAGAAGCTGTCTCTACCCCTGGCAGGGGTGGTACTAGATGGAATGTAAGGTCCCTTCCAACCAAAACCAGTCTGGAATTTCTGTTACTCTAAAATGCATTGCCTGTAATAGATTTTAAATTTTCACTTAAAATTAATGCAATGTGCACAAATCTGATCCTTATGGAAGCTCTGCATATTTAAAAGAACTCATATTTAAATGTATATATACTTTATAGCTCTAATTCATCCTTTGAAAAATTCTATGGCCCTATCTGAAAGCCAAAGAATATTTATTTTCAAGATCTGTGATGAATGAGATCCAGACCTGGGACTGTTTTGTAAAGTATCATCCATGCCAAAATCCTCAGCCAAAGAAAAATTCCAATAACAATTATGAGGATTCTATACATCAAATACCTAGTTCTGCTTTACTTAAAGCGAAAGAGAAATTTATAAATCACTGGAAAAATCACTTTAAAAGTATATGTCAAAAGATATTAAAAGTCAGACACCTAAAATAATTTCTAAAATATTACTAAATGAGTGGTTTTTGATTTATCTTTTCAGCATCTAAACAATACCACTGTGATTTTGCTAAAGGATCCCAATGCATTTAGCCATCTTAACTTGGAATTTAATCATCAGAGTTTAAATCCTCTAGAACCTGACCTACCCTGGGCAGCTCCAGCTGTTCCCTGGGTGCCATCCCTGTCCCAGGGAGCAGAGAACGGAGCTGCCCCTCGGGAGGAGCTGCAGCCCCCAGGGAGCTCTGACCTTAGTCTTCCCTTCTCCAGCTGAGCAAACCAAGTGTCCTCAGCTTCTTCTCCTGTGGCTTCCAATCCAGACCCTCCACCAGCCCAAAGCTCAGCTCTGAATTATCCAGTGTCTTCCCAAGTTGCTTTGCTACCCTCGAGCCACTGAGCAAGGAGCTCAGGTGTTCCCTGTCACCTGGGGCAGGGCAGCACAGCTGCCTTTGGACACCAATTCAGCTCAAACCAGGACCTGAGCATATGGCAGCACTGTGACAGTGCAAAATACAAAAATCCATCTTATCCAAGATGAAGTTAATGCAACCCCCATCATTTGTATTTTACACTTGTGGCAATTCATTTCCCCAGCAGTAACAAGGCAGTGTCCTCCAGTGGTTACAGCTCTGAGCATGGAGTGGGGAGACCCCAAGCACATCCTCCACAGCCCTTGCCCACTCAGAGCAGGTGTGCTCCATAAAGCCACTGAGGTGCTTAACATGCACTAAAGTGAGCCCAGGGCACCCAAATATTTTCAGAAACTCGGGTCCCACCCAACATGTTCTAATGCCCCACTTGCAAGGTTAGGATCTCTTCTTTCCTTAAGAAGCCATGAGGACACAGAGACACTTCCCAGTGTCAGCATAGCACTTCTGCAGGAGCAGGATATGGACAAGTCTTCACCACATTGAGAAGCTGCTGCAAGATCCAGAATATGGAATGTTCTAACTCTGCTTCCCAAGATTCTCTTGAAATAAAAGAGCATCAAGCCACTCGTGATGAAGACTGCTGAAATCAGCTCAAATTGAGCACATCTAGAGTAAGTGGGGTCCAGGGGATCCAGCACATCATAGAGTCATAAATACTGAGTACACTGAGACTCCATGGAACATTTAGTGCCCTTTTTTACTATAAAACTACTGTATTATCAATGTCTTTGGGCGGGTAAACAAAGGAAGAGGTTTTTGGTTCCACATGCAAATCACACTGTTCTTTCACCTGAAAATGAATCATTAAACAATTTACTGGACCATCTCTGAACAACTTAATCAAAAATGCCAAAGCCAAGAAAGCTCTGGGTGATGCTGACAGCTACTTTCAGAGCAGAGCACAGGAGCACTACAGGTCTTGGCTAAAGTGAACCTTTCTGTATTTTCCCCAGGAAAGTGACATCCATTATAAGACTAGCTGAACACAGTTCTCCAAAAGGTTTGCTGTACTGAAGTGAGACATAATCAAGTCCTAGTCAGCATGGTCACCACAACATAACTAGTTCAAGGATTTTTAGGATCTCCTGTCCACAACATTTTGATTTATGACAAGTACATTTCTGAAAGTACATGTCATTTCTGCTTCAGCCCAGATTTAAGTGACTGGATCCCAGACATATTATCCCAGGTTAAGTTGATTAAAAACAAAACTGTAACTAATAGAATTAGACTACATAAATACTCAGTGTAACTAAATTAATCGCACCCAAAGCATGTAACACACAGCCAAACAAGACCATGTAACACAAATGCTGTCTGAAATAAAAAGTGATGGAAATTGTTTTTCCATTCAATTTGACCTCTCTACCTAGAGAATGTCATCCAGCACATGTAACAAAAACTCTCACTGCAAAGTTGGTGACTTTCCAAGCAATAAGGATTGTGATACATGGAGACATGTTACTAGGAAACTTGATGAAATGCTAGACTTGAGAGAAAATTTTTTGACCTAGTGGGAATCCTGGAATTTCTCAGAGCATTGCATATCAGCCAAAAGCAGCAGACCAGCCTTCAACATTAAACAGTTCTCCAGAACACGTACAGCCTCTACAGTGGAGACAGAAAACCTAATCACATTTAAATTGAGCCACATCAGACTCCCAAATTCAACACACATTCAAGAGATATTTACTCCAATTGCAATATAAACCCACTGGGCCCTTCTGCATAAGCAAGGAACTCAGCAAGGACAGAATAGAGGGACCATGCACACAATGCCAGCACTTCATTTGACAGCATTCCCATGGAGAGGCTTGCTGGCATTGCCTTGTCCTTGGGCCACTGCATTTCCCACTCCAAGGTTATGCAACCCCACCAAAGCAGCTGGGATTCCCATCAGCTGCTTGTAAACTACTGGTCATCTTTCCCACTGCCAGGTTTTTTCACTCTTCCCTGCAGGGAGAGCATGATGATGGTGAGATTGCCACAGGGCCAGAGAGATTTCCTGGAAACAAGTCTGGTCACACTATTATGCTGCATGATGAGATGGACCAAGAAAGAGCTTGTGGAAGGATTTACACAGTAGCTCAGCACTGAGCACTTGTGGGTTGTTCGCCGCAGAACACTTAATCTGTTTTATATGCAATAAAATTTTAAACAACTTTGTTTTAATATCACATCTCTTACAACATTACTGTACCTGTTCAATAAACCTGCACTATGTTACGAGGTGATGCAAATCCAGGGCTGCACATTCCTGACAAGGATCATCCTTAGAAACTTCTGTCTGCTCCTACCATAACCCACAGAAAGACATTTCTGACTCTCACCACACAGATCACCCCATGGAGCTGGGGAACAAGGAACACTTTGGTGGGAGCAGGTTTTAAGTAGGTCACTAGAAATTGAACATCTGCTTCAACACAACGTAACTGAGTCTCCCTAATTCAAAACCAAACTGGACTGAACCATTCCTTGTACAAACTAGGAGAAAACCTGTCTGAAACCAGTCCTACTGACTCCTGGCAGTCACTGTAAGCAGGACTCTTCCCTGAAGGCTCCAGCTGTTCAGAGTGCTGCAGATGGTGATCCTGAGCAGAGCCCAGAACTGGTCCACAAGTTCCAACACTGAGCAGCTCACTGGCCAAAAATTCCCTTTGCATCCCCCTCACACTTTTAACACCCCAAGCAACACCCAAAGATTGTTTTTGCCTCAGGCTTAAGAGATGCAAAAGCAGCACTGATAATCATTGCTTTAGCTGTATTTATTCCAAGTCCTGATTGCACCCAGGGATAATTCTGCACTAGTCTCCTTTTCCCATCAAAGGCTCCTCCTGTTTATTTCCATGTTAAGCACAGAGAGCTCAAGATGCATTTCCTGGTAAAAGAAGAACCAGAATGGCCTCTCCCTGACACATTTCTGTACAAGGTGAGGTTGGAAAGATGTATTACAGCTGAGCCTCATGCACTTCAAGGCCAGGCTGGACAGGGCTTAGAGCACCCTGGGAGAGTGGAAGTTGTCCCTGCTCATGGCAAGGGGTAGGACTGGATGAGCTTTGAGGTCCTTCCAATCCAAACTATTCTGTGATTCTGCAATTTCAAACAGTGTCAAAGAGCTCAAAAGCAGAAACACTGATGATATCACTCCTCAATTCTCTGTTGAAGGAAAAGGTGTGAGTTTGTCCAAGACTGACTCATGCTTACAATTGGTCTGATAGTGCAGCAACCACAAACCCAATTCAGATTCTGATTTTTTTTTTATGAATTTGACAAACACTTCTATTTCTTATTCTAAGCCTGTTAAAAAGGCTTTTAAAAAGATGAAAATTGCAGTCCTTCTCTCAATGACTAACGGAACCATGCCCTGCAGGTAGAAGGTGGCTTTACGACACCTAACTTTGCCCTCGGCTGCTTTGATGGGGTTGGGAGGGGATTTGTTTCCCTGATCAGCATACAACTAAGTTTAAAGGAAATGTATGATTTGGTTCAAGCAGAGCATTGCTATTTCCTCTATGGAAATGGAAACACTAAATCATACATTTTTCTCACATACCACATTTTGAAAGGTCTGCATTCTTTCACGTCTCAAACGTTCCCACAACTAAAGCTGAATATGAAAGTATTCAACTCTTAAAGCACTCCCACCTCCAGTAACCCAAAAGACACCCCAGTTCTACTTGCAGCCTTGTTCATCCAATATAAATAACCCTGGCTGCTCACTGGAGATTTATTATCTTAATGTGCTCATTTCATTGTTGGCCTTGGTAGACATGTCCAGGTTTAGAATGAAAGATAGCAAAACTTGACAAATCTTAAATCCCAGTGCTGCAGAATTCTGTTAGGTAACAGATGGAAAAGCTGACAACTCAACCATCACATGCTTCATTAGGAGCCTTATTCCTATCAAACACATTCTCTTTCAGATTTCATCTTCAGGACAATGAAGACTATTGTTTGCCTTGAAATGGCAAAAAGCAAGGCAAGCTCATGAAATCTGAAGAAGGAGCAAGTCTGTATTTTTCTCTAAATTCAGTGCTGTGCTTACATAGACTTCCATCTGTATACTGGCCTGGGAATGCTGGGTCCAGGTTATTTGGTGGCAAAAAGCTTAAGAAATTTCCTCACCAGCCTCTCTCAGCAAAGAGAAGGAGTTAATCCAATCCTTGCTGGCAGGAGAAACCTGTTAAACCATCACCATACAGTGCAGAATAAAGAGATGTACACACACAGATACCAACAGCAATGGTCGTTTCCTCGTCATCTCCCACACTGTCAAACCCAGAGTCTCACTGTCTCTGTGTTTGTAAAGAAACACAGAGATTGTGCATCTTGGTCATCTGCAGCACAGCTCTGCACTTCATGAGAAAATACTCAAAGCATATGTAAACAGATGAAATGGCTTTTCATACTAAAACTGGCAGAATGTGTATCTTTTTTATATAGGTCAAACCAGTTTTCCTCTGGAAATCTCTGGTAAAAAAAAATTATTTTCTAGGATTTTCAGCCTCCCTCCCCTTCTGTGAGTTATTTATTGGTAGTTCAAACCCTCTCCAGCTGTCAGACTTCAACTCCTCAGCCCCTGCCATGTCTCTCTCTCCTGCATAATTCTTATGATAGTCTACATGACCAGCCATATTTACAATCCATTTATAAACAGCTCATGATTAATAATTGCGTCTTTTGAAAGCATTGTGCACTGGTTTATTCACCTAACAAAGATTATTGCAGCAGAGAAACCCAATTAAATCACAGAATACCATATATATCTGGTAAGATACAGGAACTATTGGAGACAAAATTCCACACACAGTGTTCTTCTTTTCTGTACTAAGGCAGCAAATTTTGAAAATATGAAGGTGTGATGTGTTTCCCATTTGTAACTTTACAATAAACACTGAAATGCAGTCAATGTGTCTGCTGCTGATCAGAAATTTCACAGGTGAGTCTGAGAGCAAGCAGGCTCTGCTGCAAACATTCAGCTCTCTGAAAAGACACTAATTTATAAAAGGCCTCTAAAACAACTGTGGCCTTATCAGAAGCTCAGTTACCAGTTTAACACCTGTAATACTAAAATACTTAGATTATAACTTACAAGGTAGGTAATGAAGTAGAACTTGGAAGTAGAAAGTGACTTTGACCCCTTACAACGACATCTTAAAAAGCATTTGGACAAAATTTGCAAGCTCTCTTCAAGAAGTCACCACTGAACTCAGAGAAGCTGTTCACAAACCTTGTACTACTCACCCTTGAGACTCACTGTAGTTTCAGACACATTTTAAGCACGAAAAATACATCTTCTTGTCTGTTCAGGAAATTGTTCCCAGTCAAACTTTTTGACAGCCAAGATCCATATGAAGTGACAAGAAGTCAGTCAGCATTGTTCAACATCATTTTAATGTTCACTGAGGGAAAATTATAGAAATAGGTTAACACAAACAGCAAATGTTTGCAGAAAGACCATGTGGTGCTATGACGGTGGTTTAATTCATAGAAATGTAATCTAGAGTTTTATAAAAATTATATGAAAGAATAACAACATCTTTCAGTAACGTCAGACAGTATAGAAAAAATAAATCTCAACATTAGTCGTACTCTGATGGTCCTTTTAGTAAGAAATTTAAAAGTGCTCTCGAACCCCAGTGTAGCAACTCAAGCTTAGTGCAATAGGTCAGATCTGGTTTAAAGCATGTATTTATAGCAGTTGTGCAATTCCTACAATCGACAAACCCCACGATCTAAACATGAACACTAAATGAGGTAAGTATTATAATTAGAATTGAACATTCCTTAAATAGCTTACACAACAACTCTACTACAAGGAAAATCCTGGTGCTCCCTCACAGGATGGCTCCAACCTAAACATGATGTAAAACTTGTAGTACAAATCAGTGAAAGTTATAAAAGCTCTTGCAAAATACACAGTTTAGTACATTTACAACCCACTGCTACAAACAGCACCTAATGCAAAATATACCAACTTGTGCAAAGCCAAACTTCCCAGGTAGTGCAACTGAATTTGAAGCAAGTTGCTTTGAATACACTATTTTGTTCCCAAATTCTCCTAAAAGCTCTGTATAAAGTTAGCACATTATCTTATTGTAGGGATGTCACTGCATTCCTTGATGAACAAGAATAATGAAGGATCTGCTTACCAACTATGACTACAACTAGAAGTACCATTACTCTCTGAGCAAATAAAAACCACAGCACTAGTTGGGGAAAAATCATTTAAATATACTCCTCTCTGTTTCATACATGGAAAGCTGGAAATAATAAGACAACCTATATTTCCACATAGTTTTTTTCATAAGGTTGCTGAGAACTCTAAGATGAGCTTTCATTGGACTGTAGTTTCTCCATCTGTGAGTTATTACAGTGCACAGAACCTATTGCCCGTCACATGCAGAGCTTGTTTGGAACACCAGACTGGTAAATGGTGAGCTCTTATGGCTCATTTGCATATGGAGCCAAACCTATTTCATAAGGTGTTTATGAGAAAGATTTAAGTCACTATCAACAACAGGAATAAACTACGAATTTACAAACATTTCTTCTACCTGTCTATGGCTTCAAAGCCATAAACAAACTGCCCTGGCTTTTACAGTATTGCACTTCCCTTTAGTGTTAAACTGACAGTCAAAGTCTGCACAGAACTTGTTTTATAACAGTATCTCAATTTAAAAAGCAATAAATAAAACACAGCATTTAAAAAACCTCACAAAACAGTAGCTTTAGTCCATAGTCCTCCCACCTCAGACCATTCTCCACCATCTGAAACAGGTCTGGGACAGTCTTCGGATACCAGCTGCATAGTTCTTCCAACATAACAGACCCCCATACCAATCACAGAAGCAAATTAAGCTTTCTACAGCAGTATTAAACATAAAGACAGTACCCTTGAGTACATATCTCAATTACCTTAAAAGGATGTGTTGCCCTAGCTCAAGATAAATTCAGGAGTTAGAGTTATTCTGTATTGCCTCTGAGTTACATGACTAACATTTGGTGACCTGTCACTGCAGTGACAAGTTGCTGAAGTCCTTAGCAGAGTCTCTGACCATCTGATCCAGGCTGGGACTCCCAAGTGCACAGGCTGCCTGCTCCCTGCCCAGGAGCCCCAGGCTATGCAGGTTGAGGATGGAGTCAGCAATGATCCGTGCTGTCCTCTTCTGGTACCCCCCGGATGTCACCATCAGCACAGGGATCCCACGGCTCCTGGCAGCCCTGAACACCACCTCATCCCTCTTCACAATGCCCTGCAAGATCACCACAGGAAAAAATAAGTGATAGCAACATGATGCTTCAGTTCTAGCCTGTGGTTTATGGATTTAGAGTATTGGATGCTTGCTAAGTGCTTAAGCTTTACAGTTTACAGCAGCAATTAAAAATTCATCGCTAAGTCCTGTTAGCTGGTTTGCATGCATAATCATTAAAAAACAAAAAACAAAAACCACCAAAACAAAAATAAAAAAGACCATGCCCAAAACCCCCAGCATATCAAATCTCCTTGGTTTGTTTTAGAGGACACAGCAGATAAAAGTATTTAAAAAGACCTTTTTTAAAATTTTAAAAGAATTCTGGCTCAAAGGCCATAAAGTCTAAACTGATCGCAAATTTTACAGGTGTTCACCCTATTTTCCAGGTGAGGAATTGAGACTGGAAAGACTCTCTGCATTCACAGTGCTTTAGTTTATACTCAACTTGCACAGCACCCTCTATTAAAAGTTTAGTAACTTGACCAAAATTTCACAACCCTACAGAAGAATCCAAAATTCAAATCAAATTTTGTACATTCACAATCACTGGCTGAATCTTTAAGTCCCAGTTTCTGCAATAAGAGCCTGTGGTTAATGCTAGAAGAATCTGTGTGTGAAGAGGAAATTGCAGAATGTAAGAAATGGTGAATCCATAAAAAGGAAACAAATTCTAAGTAATTTCTTATTAGGAGAAGGGTATGGAACTGAAAAATAACAAAGACTGCTGACCCAGAGGTGCTGTACTGTCACTGAACCCAGGCAAGAGCAGAGTGTGAGTCTTCTGGGTTTCAAATAAGCACAAGGGTGAAAAATACTTCAGGAATGAGTGAGAACAGAATTAAAATCTACTTTTGTAAAAGCAGAGTTCCAGATACATGCAACTCATTACAACTCCTCAAAAAATTCCCCAAAACCCCAAAACTTGCGACACAACTGACAACAGCTTACAATGGACAGCTCAAAACTTAAATAACTGCAAAGCTAGAGAAAGAAAAAGGCAAGACAATGCAATTAAATACAAAAAATTCAAGAAACAGCAGCAGAAGTGTTTCAAAATGAACATGCACTGCTGGCTACAGGAAGAGTGGAAATACATCAAGAAATAACACCCTGCCATTAATTAGACCACAAACAGATGGTAAGGGGAAAGAATAACACTAATATAGCAGAAAAAAAGTATCTTGTAAAACCATCCAAGAGTATTGTTCCCTGCGCAGTCTGACACAGCCCTGTGAAAGGACGAGGAATAATAAACAGTAAGACAAAGGAAACTGAAGAATTCTATTGGAAACAGATCCTTAAATGAAGCAACAGAATTACCAGCAGTGGGTATATTATCCCACACCAGAACTGGAAGCACCCCCTGCTCTCAGGAGCCTCAGTGCTTCAGGAGCTCCAGGGGGAGCCTGGAGGAACTGAGGGGAAAACATGGGCCTATTCCCACATTTCTGTGGAAAACAACAGCCTGGCACAGCTCCCACTTCCAAACAAAGGGAAGAGAGACTCAGCTGATGGACCACAGACACTACAGCCTCAAGAACCAGGAAACCATCACTTGGAACACTCTGAGGAGCCTCATTCAGAGCACAGCTAATACTGCAGCAGGAGCTTAAAATACAAATGACATCTTCAGGAGTAGGACTGAAGCCTGGACTAAGGACCTTTGAAGAGAGGGACTGTGCAGGCACGATGCCTTTCCAACACTGGGATTTCAAGCCTTCCCACCTGCACACCTTGCCCTCAGAGCAGACACTAAAGGCCTGAGCTCCCTCCAGCTGTGCAGAGAATGCCTTTCACCTCTCCTTGTGGCCAAGGAAGCTGCTTCACCTTTCTTTTCCCATCCTTACACTCTCTGTCTGCACAGAACTCAGCAAGCCACGGCAACTCATTTTTCTTGGCAGTTAACACTGCTCCTGCTCAAAGTGCAGAAATTTGGAAATTTTTTTTAAAGGCAAATCTCAAAGTTATCCCCCTATGACCAAGCTGCCACTTCCCTTGGTGGTCACTGCTCTCCAGAGGGCTCTGCTTCACCAAACCCCACCTCACACCTCGGGCCATCTCCTCTCCAAGGTCCCAACCTTTCAAGTCCAAACCCCTCAGCCCTTCCTTCATGCAAGAAAACTGAACAGATCAAGTGGTGGCTCAAAGGGGAATCTGAGAACTCACAGATCAAACAAGCACTCTTCTGTATTGATCTCGTGACCATTAAAGAGACCTAAATGTGAACAAGAAGAGATAGCACAGAGGAACTGTCAGAGAAGAAATCACTACCCAGGAAGGAAAAAGAGGACTGTAAATTTTTGTTTATTTTAAGTAGAACGATAAAGACTTCTAGAAGAAGCTTTACAGAATAAACCAAAATTTGAGTCTGGTACCAAGCTGGGGAGAAAAAGTAAATGTTATCTAAAGAAAAGGATCAGGAGGAAGAAAATAACTGTTCATTTTCTAAAAATACCCAGCCAGGCTGCACAAAATTGTTATAACCATAAGGGTAGTTTAAAACAGCTGGGAATGCTACAAAGGAAATTAAGTGTAAGATACACACTGGGGGCAGGTGACAAAAGACATACATTGCAAAATGGGTCATGTGAGGGGAAAAAAGAACAAAAAAAAACCAAACCAAGCAGGGAAAAATAGAAGTCAGGTGAAGTGTGAAAATATCCATATCTCTCTGGTTTGGGTGTTGGTAATCAGTGCATTTTTTGAGAGAAGATGAACGATAGTGGAACAGGCACCAGAACAAAAATATTCAGAGTCAGGGAGAGACAAGAAGAGAAGGGTGAAAAGGCAAGGGAGATGGATCTGTGTGTCTGTGACAGGGCAGTATTGTTCCCTGCAGCCCAGGGAGGCTGTGCTGCTCCAGGGACACACACCTGGGGGGAAATGGCCAGGCCTCCCAGGGGATCCCCATCCAGAATGTCAGTGCCAGCATTGTAAACAACGATGTCAGGCTTGAATTCATTCAGGGCTCCTTCCACATGGGTGTGCACCTTCTGCAGGTACTCGGTGTCCTCTGTGCCCCACTCCAGTTCCACTTTGCGTTTTATGGCACCTGAGGGACAACAAAGCAAGCTCTGCTCAATAAACAAAGCACTGCATTGAAAGAAAATGCACAATTTAGGTAAGCAAGCGAAAGTAATTACATTTCTGGAAGCTCTCTCGTTACATTGCATTTTTCCAGAAACATGAATTAAAGAAAATTATTAAACTTCTTGTTTTCTCAGCAAATGTAAAGCACAATGACCTTGAAAAAATTCCACTGAAGAGAAAATTAGATGCAAGGCAAAAAAAATAATCTGAGATGCAAATGAAAAGTGTTATTGAAAAACAGCTGATCTGCAAGTCCAGTTACCAATCAGCATAGAAATCATAAAGAAAATCATCAATTTAAAAGTAACCTAAATAAAGTGTAAGGCAAAGAAAACACTGAACTTCTATTGCAGAGGAAATAGCTGGGGGAAAAACAAGATAAATATCACTGAGAAATTATGAAGATGTTTTATTTTTATCACAACGCTCAAAAGTTCACAGCAAGGGATCATGAATTTATGTGAACTGCTTTATGAATGTATAACAAGATTCAGCTCTGCCCCAAGCATTTTCAATTTAATGTTCTTACCCTGTAATCCTACCAGAAAAGCAAATATCAATTCTTAATTTAAATCAAATTATTTCTAATGCTTCTAATAAAGCAATAGAAGTAGAAAATGAAGCCTGAGAAGGTAAAAGAAAGAAACCCAAGGTTATGCAGCTGACTTTTGGGTGCTTTTATGGAGAGATGTGTGACTCTACCTCTGAATTAATCAAAGCCATGCCAGAGCTATTCCAAGGTATAACTTCTACCTCACACTAAATGATGTGAAGTCTCACATCTCAAATAGGGATTCAGGCCACATCAAGTGTGCAAG
This sequence comes from Parus major, assembly GCF_001522545.3. Lineage (NCBI taxonomy): Eukaryota > Metazoa > Chordata > Aves > Passeriformes > Paridae > Parus > Parus major. The sequence goes on along the minus strand of NC_031781.1, from coordinate 463,914 downwards.
AATGCACACAACACAGAATGACACTTAATTACTCTTGTGATTGCTGTCTTTTGTTCTGCTTCCCATCTTTGTTCAGGATCAGTGAAGCTTTTTTTTATCCTGTTATTTTATATTGCATCAACATTAGCTTCAAAGATTTTTCTTTCTTTATGGTTTCTCAGAGTCTTAGCCCTTCCTGCTTACCCTTCAGTGAACTAGTCCTACTCCTCATCCCTCCTTTCTCCTCCCAAGCCTGTGTAATTCCACACTGCTTTGCCCAGGGACTCAATATGCTTATGGCTCAGCATTGGCAAGGTGAGCTGCTCCTTTTTTTCCCTTCCCTAATGAGGTGCATGGGGAAAAAAATGTGTGGAAGAGGTTCCTGCAATAAAACATGGAAAAAATGGGGCAGGAAGTCCAAGGAGACAGTGATCAGTTGGAGTTCACCCTAAGGATTCGAAATCTCATTTTCAAGATTCTGCCCCTCTTCAAAGAGATTCCCCCCTGTGATCCCATCTCTGCCTGATCACCTATTGGAAAGGGTGTAAGGGACTTAGTCAGAAAAATCCTATTTAGACATTCTTATGTGAACTGGAAGAACTACATATTCACATGGCTCTGGCCAAGCCCTGTGCACCTCATTCTTCATCTGCAGAAAGAGAATGCTGGCATTCAGTGTGGTACTGCAGCTCAGTGGTTCAGACTTGCTAACAAGGACTGACTGTTTTGGTCTTAATCCATCTGTTCAAATGCTGCCATGTGATATATGAATAAAAGGATGCTGTTCTTCAGGGAAAACTCCCCACATCTGCTCGCAATTTTTCTGCCTCCAGACATGTGCTTTAAATGGTCATTTTTTTAGACCATTAAAACCTTGGAATTCTACAATTCTTAGTATCTTCACTAGTCAAAAGACACCAGTGCAATGCAACGCACCTAACTCGTCAAAAATCCCAATTAAGTAGGTTTCTCAGAATGACAGTGTCACTGAAGGAATCCAACAGCAGAACAACTCCCCCAGCAACCCCTGACTCAGTGAACAAATTTAGCCCGTAATAAATGACAGTGCAACAGAATCAAAGCCCAAATAAACTTGGGGCTTTGGCATTCCAATTTAACCATTATAAAAGCCCCCCTTATTAATTGTGGCAGGTCACAAGACACAATAGACACATCACAACAGATCACAAAGTACAACCAAACCAAATCAAGATCTTAATGTGAGGATGACAGGAAAGGGGGAAGTCCCCATCCCTGCAGGGATTTAACAGTGTGCATGTGGCATTTGGGGACACTGGCCAGTGTTGGAGGAATGGTGGGACTCAACCTCAGGGGGACTGATTTACTTTGCTTCCCACCTTGTGTCACATCCAGATGCAGATTGTTTCCTTCAAGCTTATCAAACAAGTTCTACTGGCAAGCAACACCTGAATATTTTACAACTTCACTCTCAAGAGAACATGAAACCTTTTTACTCAGTATCAGCTAATCCTCAGTGAGTTCTCTCATAAATGTAATGTAAGGGAAAGATGAAGTTCTAATAACTCTCTTCAAATCAAAAGATTAGTCAACTCACTGCTCCAAGCTTTGGAATGGACTACTAGCATCCACTGACACCTCCTCACACCCTGCATTCCAGAAGGTCATTCCTGAAGTAAGGTAAAACACTACAGCACGAACACTAGTGTGATATATCACAGTGAGCAGTGAAAATTATGTGAAATTAAAAATAATTAAAAAAAGAAATCTATGTAATGGTGTTGCAAGGAAGCTTAGTAGTAAATAAAGGAGTTATGTAACAACACAGTAGGTCTAGTACGTTTGGGAAGATGAATTTCCATTATACTCACGTTTAGCAAAACCATCTCCTGGGTAAATATATCTATTGTATGCATCCATAATATAAACCCGAGGATCATCCATAAAGTCCCTCTCATGGCCATTTCCCTGAAGAAAATTTACAGTTAGCTATTCCTAGCATGCCAACACAGAATTAAATACACTGCAAATTCTAGAGTTATTAACACTACAAAAGTTCTTATATTCAGAATTCTTGTATCATTCTCTTATTTACAGTCCTGGAGGTTATTTTGAGGTGTGGAGTTTTGGGGGGGGGGCATGACAGTATCAGTTTGAAGACTGCAAGTATTACCACAAATAAAATCCTTGTCTCTCTGAAGGTAATTTGCATAGATCTCATTAGACATGTAAGAAAAATAAGCAAAAATCAGAAGCTACTTGTCCTCAAGAGCATCACAAAAGCAACTGTGACCATCAAACAAATCTATCATCTTCCAAATGTGCAGGAAAAAGTCACTTTCAACTGCTGCAGGAATAGTCTTATGTTAGAATTAATGAATAAATAAAGCAGACTACAGCTTTCCTGATAACCCTTGGTGAGGTAAGTATTCCCTGGCAAAATTACAAACACTAAGGACCCAACAGTTTAACACCGGAGATTCGCTACATAAAATTGAACTGGATGCAAAGAGGGATGCTTGAGAGAAAGTTTAGATTTGGAACAATTCCCCCTCCCCATTTCTGAATTTAAATACTATTCTTCTGGCTCTCTATAATTTTCACTAATATATTAATCATTTTACCACAGCAATCACTAACCCACCACAGATAATTTTGTTTAAATCAGTGCATTATACATGACCACACCCCCTATCCCCAGAATTTCACTTAAACCATAGAAACAGACATTTCCATAGATATATCTGCTGTAATTCAGGATTTACGCTGACAAATGGCAACTCTCTTTATTTCTTCAGCATCTTTGGTCCACAAATAATAGTTCATGCATGCAAGCCTAGAAATATGAAAGCCTCTGGGGGAACCATTTCCCTATGAGAGGTGAAACTCACCACTGCACTAAGAATTGGAACAGTCACAAGATGAGAATATCTGCATCCTTAAACAGGACCTGCTGAGCTACTTCAGATACCTCTCATCCCCCAAAGAAAGGAAACAACAGGTGTTTTAATGTGCACACTGAGACTACCAGCACATCTGAAAACCAAAATACATTCCAAGAATTTTTCAAAAGCAAACCAAATCATCCTCATATAGCACAAAACAAATCCACACAGCCTCACAGAGAGGCTGAAGAGAACCATGATCACAAAACATCTTTCTACTGCATAATCTGTGTCCTGCTATCATGGTGATTTTAGGACACATAAGAGAAATGAGAGAAGCCTAAAAACCTCCAGCCATTAGATTTCCTCAGTGCCATGGAACTGTGTAAAAATGGTTTCTTTACATATAATAAATCACCTGAAATGCCTCAGGTGAAATCACTTTGGTGATTAGGCATTGACTGCCTTTCTAAAAATACCATTTCCATCCTTTCAGAATTTATTTTTCAAATCCTACCAAAGCTGAGATTTGATCTCAGTACCACAGTAAGTCACTTCACCAGGTCAAGAGGGATGGATCCTTTACTTCATTAGTCTGCATCTAGGCTTAGAATTAAACCACTGAAGGTCAAATCCCTCCCCTGCAGAGGCTGTTGCAGTGAGCAGGCATTCAGAACTAGCTGGGATTCTGCCTGGAGAGATCCTTGTTTCTCATCCCTGGAGGCTGGGAGTGCAACACAGCAAGATTTTTACATGCAGCCACATGATGGAGCTGCAACTCAGGTTAATTTTATTAAGCTGGCTTAAGAGCCTTTTTGACCATAAAATATTTGAAGAATCAACTCTTCAGTTTTCATCATCTCTGATTAACTTTATATCCTGTGATATTATGATTTTATTAAAAAAAGGTATTTATTACACACTTGTATTTCAAGCTAAACATCTGCAGCATTGATTACAGGTAAACTACTCACCTGATGGGCATCCAGATCAATAATTGCGGCTCTAGATACTCCTTGTACTCTCTCAAATAAGAACTGGATATATAAGCAAGGAAAAACATGGAGAAATTTATAAAGTTAGGTGACAGATTGAAACTGGAGGTTGAAGAATGCACAGTGCATGACTGTTGGAATTTGAAAGTAGGGCACATCTATATGTTTCAGTCACCAAATAAACTGAGACAATTCTCATACATTTAATAAAAACATCTCATTAATTGATATAAAAATATTTTTTGTTAAAATAAAAACCCTATATATTTCCACCAGATAAAAGAGAGAGGCCAGGCCCACCCAGGGATCACAGAGCTGATGGTGGCACTGGCGCTGCCACAGGCTGGAGTGGAATCAGTAACAGCATCCAACTGCAACAGCCTAATATTCAGTGTTTAGGAAAAACTGCTGTAAGGACTGCATGCCTCAGAGACACTTTTAGTGACAGAATTCATTCCTTATTCTGTCTGAAAAGAAAAAATCATTTTTACTTTGAATCTTAACTTTGCTAAGTTGCCATCTTTAATGTAGAGGTAGTAAAACCCAAAGATTTGGTACTGTCACCCACTATAATTTCTCAACTGTATTTTAATGGTAGGTGAAAAAAGAACATTGTGGATTACTTTTCTGCAAATTACCATGTATAGAAATTAGGATGTTATGTCACATGGTGTGCTGCCATCATTAGAGCCCTTTCATGTTTGATTATTACTGATACTTTATAAATATTCTGGTATACAAATATACTATAGTTCATGTGATAAAAATAAGTCCTAATTGCAAAAGGCTCTTACTTCAGCCATTCAACAGCTAAATACTAAATGTATTCATTTCCATTTGGTGACTATTTTGGAGTCACTCATATTTTTATTCATTAATCTGGACCAGTCTGAGCCCAGTACAGTGCAGCTTGATTCAGAGAGTGGATTTTTTGTCTCTGCATTTGTCTTGACTGTAACCACTAAAATCATTGTGGAATGCCCAGGTTCACCTGCAATGCCAGAATTATCACTGAGGATATTAGAAATCCATCTGGTTTGATTTGAAATGTTTTTTGAAAGATAACATTATCAATGCAATTACAGTGGTGCCTATTCACATTTATAATTCTAACCCCTGCAACTCTTCCTTTTCACTTTACAACTCTCCATATCCCTATTCCTACCCATCTGGAAATGGCTTCACTTTCTCCTATTAGGATGTAAATTAGTTCTCAGCAATTTATGTGAATTTCTCCTCCATTTGCACAAACAGCAGAAAACAGTGGTTTAAGAGCAGTTCTTACCTTGATGGCCAGTGTAATGTCAGCATATGCACAAAATCCTCCCCCTTTGTCACTGGAGCAGTGATGGAAACCACCCCCTGAATAGGAAAAAGGTGAAAAGGTGAAAAGCTACATACTAAACAAAAGCCAGATACTAAAAACATTAATGGGCTTTGCAGAGAGATGTAAATTAAAATGAAATGCTTTTAACTCACTATTTAGGGCATCACTGAATTTGTACTCACCCACATTGATGGCCCATCCTCTATCCACAGCAAGCTTTCCTGCCTTAAAAAAAAAAAATGCAGTTGGAATTCTATAAATGAATGGGGCAACACCTAATGTCTGCTTCCAAGAAAACTACCCTCAGCATAAGGAGCTGAAAGAGTATTTCCTATGTCATCTATATTTCCTTCTCTGGCAACTGTAAAGGGAAAGTGCAGTGCTGGGAAGAGTAAAAAATGAGAATAAGCTCCTGATGTCCTTCCTGTTCATGCACAAATAGAGGAATGTAAGCTCAAAATCCTGGAACACAGACATAAAAAACCATAGTTCCAGCTGGGGATGGGACCAGACAAGTGCTCCAGTGTGGAATGTCCTGGGACTTTTTTATTCTTTTATATGATAGAACAGGCAGAATATAGGATAGTATTGATATTTTCCCCTCAAGTACAGGAATGTGCCTGTATCTCTACTTCGAACTCAAATGTCAGTCAGGGAAGGGAAAGTATTGACAGAGAAGATATAGACAAGGCTAATGGAATTTTAACTGAAAATCCTGATTATTTTGGCCAGGAAGAGTCAAAAAAGTGTTTAAGTGCAGCATTCCTTAACTGGTCTGTTAAAATCAATATTACTTTAAGATATTACTAGTTACAAGTAAAAAAAAAAAAAAGTGGAGAGAGAAAACATTTAATTTTTTTTTTTATTTTTTTGTCCATAGTAATGGACATATCCATATTTCATATCCAAAATGAAGTCTGGACAGTTATGAAGTCTTTATAACTATTTATATGTTATAACTATATATATTAAATATAAAGTATTTACATCTGAACAGCTTTAATTCAGTATTAGGACAACTATTGTCATGGTAAACATGATCCTGCTATGATCATTCCAACTTACACAAATTAGGTGTTGGGGAAAGATTGCCATTTCTGAACTATAAAACGCACTAAGTCCCAGGGAGAACACATTATCTGTGATTTATCACACTTCCTAGGCATTCCTCAGCAAAACCCAATCTTCCCACATTGCTAAAATATCATTAAAAAGTAGAGAAACTCAACAGGAATTTTTGTAATAAACAGGCCCATCAGGAATAGAAGAAAATTGCACTTCTGAAATGTACCATATGAATTTTATTGTCTGATGAATCAAAATTGCTTTTAAAACACATATATATTTCTCCATAATGAAAAAAAAAGGTAAAAATAACAGCACATGGCCTCGAGATGAATCCTGAAACTCTGTCTCTTTTTGGTTCTACTGCACTTCTCGCACCTGGATTTCTCAGTCTCTCCTGAGCTGAGCTCCTTCGGAATACTCCCTTCCCAGGGAGTTCTGTTTTTCTCAGTTCTCAGGGACAGGAAGAAAACTCCAAAGCTCATTAGGATCTTGTTTCTCGTGTTTATTAGGATTTTATCACAAAACTTGGCAGGTCTTTCCAGATTTTCTGCACAAATTCAAATCACTACAGCTTGGCACACTTTGGCTTTGATGGTACAAAATGGCCCCGAACCACTCAGCTGTTTCATTTTTATATCTATTTTTACCCTATTAACAATAGACACGTGTATTGTTTTTATATTTTAACAAATAAGTTTTCTACATCAACTTACGTAACTAAAACTGCGACTAACTTTCAACAAATTTTCAATCAAATCACTCTTTGTGCTGCTAAAAACTGCAGAATCATGGAGAAGAAGGAAGAAGAGCTAAAAAACACACCTTTTTCCCTCCATCTTTACTCCATGTATTACAATCTAATATTTTTAACTTCAGTGACATACTAAATGTTCTACTACTTTCTACTTAATTTTTTATAAATCCTGGTTTACCCAGGGGTATTTGGAAGCCTTTCTGTCAGTGACAAGTAAGATTAATACCTTTTTGGAGAATAGGATAAACAGAAAAATGTCTCTTCATTTCTGGATTCCTACAAATCTCAAAGTGCCCAGGAGTGGCATCTGTGTTTCAGGAGCCATGAGAAAAACCAGACCACTGGTAGGTGCCTCCTCTACTTGAGCACATTTCTAACTAGTGAACACATCCCTGGGAGTTAAAGGTAACACAAGCACGGTGAAAAACATCACCAGACTAGAGCAAGGTATTGCCCAGCTGGAAGCTGAAAGAGGCTTCACACACATAGAGCTCCCGTCAAGAAATATCCAAGGCAGAGCATCAGGAAGCTCTAACCTCTTCCCAAGTTCCTCTCTCTCAGACCATTTCCTTCATTTCTGAGACAACCTTGCAATGACAGCATGGCTGTAATGAGAGGAAACTCTGCAGGTCCCAGCTCAGCAAGACTCACTCTGAGTGACAACCAAATATTTTTTAAGCACCTTGAACTATATGAAATTCTTTCTCTCTCCTCCTCCTCTCCATCTCTGCTTTTGCAAGTTCATGCCTACTAAAGGAGGCAGCACTTTTGTTATCTGGCATATCACCATAATCAAATACATCTAAAGACTTATCCAGAATCCAGCAAGTTCTTTCAGAATTCAGATCCTTAAATAGTCCTTAAAAAAGCTGGTTTAGCTTTTGCATTTCCCAGTCTAACTCACCTTCGATATCTAGGAGCTGCAATTAACCCTGTTCCTGTATGTGGCACGGCAGCACTGTCCAAGGCTGGCAACCTGAGTTACATGAACACCACAACTCCCACATTTCCAGTGTTTGATGAAAAAATTTAAATATGATAAAAGTGGATCAAGAGCACCTTACCATTATCGTTCCTCCTGTCTGGGTTCGTAGAGGTTTCAGAACTTTTCGCTGAACAACAAAATTTGGAAGAAAGGCAACTGGTGGAATTTCTGTGATTGTAGCCACAACAAATGACCACTGCAACAGGGAAAAAGAGATTTCCTATTAACCTACCCCAGTTTAACGATGACACTTGGCTCTCTCATTCATTAAGACAGCACTGAAAAGGTGCTCACAGGTCCTTAGGAAGAGTTTTAATAGTTTTAGATGGAAGTGACCACACCAGTTCTTATTAGTGACCTTTAAATAGGTTCATCCTCAAGTTTTTAACTATGAGAATCATCACTTTCCAGATTTCAGTATCAAACTGTATTAAATCAGCAATTTTTCAGGAAGGTAGTATTTCAGAACATGTACTATCTCCCAGATTGGGAGGAAGAATTGTAAAATGTCCTTCAGTTACACTTGATACATGGTTCAAACCTAAAGTATCTATTCCTGTGTGGAATCAAAAGGATATACCAAGAAGAAAGCAAACACAAACAAACAGTCAATTGAACTAAGAAGTTCAAATACTTAAGTGAACACACAGTGCAGACTTTAGCAGGGAGAACTGATTAAAATTTATTTAGCACATTAAACCCTTCTGGAATATGTTTCAAGGTTAGAACACAAAATATTTGCAATATGCAAATGCTTTTTTTTGCAAACACATTGATTACTTCAAAGAACTTCCACTAACACTGCTACCAGTGATAACACTGCTAAATATATTTCAAAGCCTAAGTCACAAACAAGAGTATACCTGTCCAACCAGTACTGAAACACCAAGGGACTGAGGATTATGATATGCCACCATGTACAAAGAGTCTGAACAGGTACTATTTTATGCAGCATTAGGAACTGTAATGAGACTGAGGGCATTGGCTGCCCCATTCCTGAGCTGTTCACAGCTGGCAGGATGTACAGGTGAGCAACTTGAACAAAGGCAATCACATCCCCATCTCAGGGTTCTCTGATGCTCAAAATAACTTCCCAGTTAGCAATATTTCTATTACCAGGTACTACTGAGTGGGTGAAGGGGTGGCATTGTTCATGAAGTGCCTAAGTCCTAACTATATTTTGCCAACAGTTAATTTCAAAGCCTCTCTACTTTTATATTTGCAAGACATTATTCTGTTACTATCTTATCACCTGCCCATCACAAGGTGATTTAATTATTTTTTAGTACATCAATCTTGATAAAGCCCCTTTCCAAGGGGTTTTATTTTAGCTTTTCAACATATTATTACAAACTATATTCAATCCTGTTGTTCTAAAATGGATATAAAATGGTCACATTTGGATAAAAAATAAATTTGACCTCAAATGTGAATGATAATCACATAGAAAGTTTTAATGAAGTATAAAGTAAAATTAAATGTCAACTGGGAGATGTGGGAGCAATCATGACTCGAACCAACAATTATGCAGCTGCAGGCTTCTAAGTAGAGGTAAGAAGTCCAGGTGTGGTGGGAATTTTTTGCTCCCAGGCTCACTAGTCACAGCTGGGGCCTTTCCTGTTGCCACTCACTGCCCACACCTGGGCCTGAACTGGGATTAGTAATTGCCAACAGATGGGGGAGATCACCAACTGGGAGCAAAGTCTGCGTGTTCAAGAAGGCAGCTACAGGTGCAGGAAAATGCTTCTCCACTTAGTAACTGAAAATCTGTGGAATGTTTTACACTTTTTTCTTCAGTGTGATGGTTTGTTTTCCAGCATTTCCCATATTAAATCCCCAGACCATTCCCAGCTTTATCCTCAGCATCTGCATTTCAGTATTTGCTCATGTATGTTACCACAGAACTTCTCATAGCTAAAAAGGGAAAGGCATAGTCTGAAACTGGCTCTAACCTCATTGCCTACCTCCTTTCCCAAAGTTCAGAATGCTGACACACAAGAAATTCATTATTTTACATAATTCTAGAAAAGACAGCAAGTGGAAAAGTACTGTAAGCATACTACCCACAGTCCAGTCATTACCTTAGAGATCTAAATTCTTCAGAGGAATAACTGAAAGGGAATCACCTCAATTCAAGAGGCCAAACTTTACTGTAAGGACCAAGCAGAGAAACAGGGAGACCCTTCCTGCTAACACAGACCTGATTTCCAGTAGCAGAAGTACCCTGTGCAAGCCTTTTTGTTTCCCATCACCCAACACTCAGCTGGCCTTTCAGCTGCTGCTAAAACATCTATCACCACCTACTCTTGCAAGTGTAGGCACTTTCTACCAAATTCACATTCAGATTTTAAATGAACCCTCAAGTGATCCATTGTTTTAAGGATGCCTGGATATTCTGAGCAAGGTAAGCAACTCTGTAGTCTTCAGGTCCAATCTAATATAAAACTACACCATGTATACCTATTTCTCTGGATTTAAAGGAAAAAGAGCACAGTAGACCTTGGATAAGGCAATAGAGAGTTTTCACAGGGCTTCTTCATATCTAGGACATTATTTTTCTTTTGCAACTAAGCACTTTTATCTTTGCTGCTTGGCAGGAATCTGTTGGCATGACCAAAACAATATCTTCCAGTTCCTACACTTGCAGGAAATATTCTTTCAAGAAAAGGGGGAGAGGAGACACCTAGTCAATCCTATCTGCATACACACAAAAGTGCTCATCTTGACCACAAGACACAAGTTATACCAGACAATTCCCCTGTCCCCATATTATTATGGCATTCCAATCTGAGCTATGCACATTAAACCCTGCTTCAAAGGAGTGATTCAGTAAAAAGAGGTGGGTTATTCTATGGAATTAAAAGTTCAATATCAAGAATAGCTGCAATAATATCAAATCTAATGATGCATGAAATTGCATGTAACTCCATAGCACAGAACGAAGATGCATATGAGAACTTGGAAAAGCAGTTAAGAATGAAAAAGTTCACACAAATAACAGATCACTTATACAGAAGAATAAAACATTCCAAAAATAGCAATCCAAGGACTCTTCCACTGTGGAAGGGCATGGGTGACTCAAAATAACTTCTTTTGAATTATGAAACGGGAGATTTCTTTTCTCTTACAAATCCAATCTCTGCCCTCCAAGCACAGTTGCAAAGTGAAAGTAACGTCACCTGCACTCATCTACTAACCAATTCCACCCACAGATGACTGGACAGATTCAGATCCAAAAATCTCACATTTATGTTTCAGAGTTACACTCAAGTTAAACAAACAGTTATTTTCTTTAGAAATATACAAGCAATGTTCTTCATCCCCCCTGAAGTTTTATGTGAGCTGGCTCTGGAAACCTTCACAACAAATATTGTGCTTGATTAGGCCCTTACATTGATCTTTCAACTCTCTCCATACTCCACTGATGCAGGCAGTGTCTGAGTATGAAGCCAGTACTTCCCCCCAACACCCTAACCACAGAACCCCTACAATCTGTCAAGGTTACATAACCCTAAACCCCATAAAGCTATCCCTGCATTAGAAATCATTCAATGACGTACCCCATGTTAGTGGTTTCTATTGCATTTTCAATTTCAGAACTGTATTTTACCAGAGTACAACAAAACTTACACCTTTCAACACTAAAAATCTGGCACTAACAAGAATATTACTGACATCTCAGACATTCTAATTTTCCCTGTGTTTAACTTCCCTGAAATATCCTTTCAGGTCACCTATTTAACATGGTAGACCCTCTTTCCCATCCACCCCTCAGTAATGTGAACTGCCCAATATTTCTGTGGTTTTCTTTCAGTATTTTCAGTAACAGTGTCATCAGTGTGATCAACAGATACCATGCTGTATCTGTAAGGCTGTTTTAAAACAACTGTGCAAGACATCCACTGCCTTTGACACTCACTCTGGACTGTTTGCTAGAAAAACACATGAACAGGTACAGCACCTTTAATTTATTAAGGTAGCGCCTGGTGTGAACAACCAAGAGATCTTCATCAGTTGCCTCCCGTGCCTGCACAATCAAGTCATCTGCAATTAGTTTTTCTTCTGCAACAGGAGAGAAACAACAATTGGCATGGTACATTGTACTACTTAGGTCCCCATGTCCCCCCTCCAAACACTCTACTCTGACCTTGGTGTTATAACTTCCTCTGTCATGTTTATTGCTGGAACAGCTTTAGGTTGCTCAGAGTTTGCAAGTTTTCTAAATACAGCCCCTCTGTCACAGGGAAGCTGTTTGGGTAGTGTGTATTTGAGAATACTGTGCACAGAAAGTTTTCAGAGTGTGCTAAGATCATGGCAAGTTCTTCTCTGAACTGAAAGGACAGAGAAGAAATGACAGAATGAACACACACTGGAATTACACAACTCCTCACAGTTTAGGGCTTGGTGCAGTGGGTAAATCTTGGTGTTTGTACCATCAAATAGTCACCATTATTTTAACATGCTTTACAAAATCTCACAGTTTATACTAGGATTTAATCCCCTAAATCACAGAATAAAGTAATAAATCAAAATTCAGAACAAAGTAATGGCTTGGATGTTCACAGAAGCAAATAAGCTTAATTAGGATATTTCTATCACCACCTACCTACCCTCAATCTGATTTCAAGAAAAAAACAATGAGCAGCTATTAATTCTTTCCCTTAGGGTCCAAAATATTGTTTTAAAACTTAATTTGATAAGAGCAAGTTACTCCAAGGATTCAGAATAAGTGCATATGATCACTACAAACAACAATTACAAGGAATCCTGTCAGTCTTCCCAGACATATTTTGATATTTAATTGCTGCACGGCTGTAGCCTTCTAAGCTTGTATCTCTTCTTTAATTTTATACTTGGAGGAGAAAGAAAACTTGCAAATGGGAGAGATTTTGCTCTGAAGTGTTATACAGGAACAGCACTTGCAACAACGTTTCTTTTGGCAAGTTTCTCTTTCTCCTGACTGAGGCTTGAGGAACAATTCATTCATGCACTGGTGTCAAACAGAGCAAAACTGCTGCCAGCTTTCTTCTCCAGGAGGAAGGTGCTCTGGAAAGATGGCCACTGCTGATTTGTTCAGTGATAAGGCACAGGGGAGGTCAGCTGTTGCCAGGAACTGCTACAGAGCCAAGTGCTCTGGGGTATCCTGGGGCTTCTTCCCCCTTTCAAAGCCAGGACAGTAAAAAATTGGGAAAACTGGTTTTCTGTGAAAGCCTCTGACACTTCAGAACAGATCTGTCACACAGAAAAGAGCTGGAGGAAAAGACTTTACACAGAAGAAACAGAAAGACAGAGGTTCTGATTGATGAAGAAAACTGTCGTGGAACCCAAGACAAAATTATTTAAGGTTGTTAGAGGAAAAAGCCTAAACTCAGCTACTAAATTGACAGAATGCTCAAATTATTTGACCTCAGTTAAAAGAAGGGCAATCCTGAATTGCAAAGGATCATCAGCTGAAGGAGTCATTAGGACCAAATAAAGAGAAGAGACCTGGCTTTGGAAAAACCAACAGCCTTTGTCTTGGCAAGAGAAAAAGCTTTTTTTTTTTTTTTTTTTTTTTTTTTTTTTTTTTTCCAGACTTCAATTTGGAATTATAAGTTACTTAGATCTGATGCAGGCCTTGATCCTGCCCCTGGTTCTTACATTTGCAGGTATTAATGCATTTTTGCCTATATTCTCCAAATGGTTCAAACACCAGTAATTAGAAGCATCATAAAAAAATCCGCCTGTACCAGAGGGGCCTCAAAGCTCTTTCCAAACATCATCAGAGCAATAGGATGGGACTGCTAAAGAATGGAGGAAAGGGCCACAGCTGCACTTCTCCTTCAGCCTGAGAAGCCCTGTGCAGAGTCCAGGTTGAGTAACTTAAGTTACACCTGCAGCAAACACCTGGTGTTTCACCAGCCAGTGGAATGCCTCAGTTCCTGCTATACCAAGTGTAAAGTCAGGGAAACCACACACTGCAATTCAGGTCTGGTAAGCCACACATAAGTCTGCACTAACCACATAATTTTCTTTAGGTTTTGTGCAAATGTTGGTTTAAGTGTCACCTTCTGTTATTTTACCTTTCAAGAAATTGATGACTTTCCCCCATTTCCCTGCATCAAAGGGGTGCAGCTTCTCAAGTCCCATGAAGGTGATGTTGTAGTCTGGGGAATACACGATGGGCCAGCATCCCGACGGTGGGTCCTCATACAGCTCCGTCCTGTGAGGCCTTGGCAAGCAAACACCCACCAATCACCACTTCAAAAACCATTTACCAGTTTTACACTGAAGGCCCAAATTACCAATTAGTCCTCATTAATACTGACTTTATAATTCTTAAAGATGGTATTTCCAACAGGAAAATGGAAACATTTGGTTCTCCCGCTTTGTCTTTCCAGCTAATAAGCACGTCTGCCTTCAAAGATGCACCCAGTTTGCAGACAACGTAATACCTTCATGACTAGACTCCTGTTTTAAATTCTGTACCAAAACTCAAACCACCATGCTTCTAACAACAGAAGCTTGGAAAGATTTCTACAGTCCTTTCCTAGAAAGCAACAAACTATTTCGTGACCATGTCAGCAAACCAATAAACCCTAGGTATTTATTTGCAGAGCACAGAACCATAGGACTGTGTGACTCCAGATGTCACGCTTGTTGACACTTTCCTTATCTCCCTGCTCCAAATTGTTATATTTTCCCAACACCAGGAAACAGCACAGCCAGCTTGAATCCATCCTTCACAAGCCATTCACAAATCCGGCAATGCTGCGCTCTGTGTTCACGAACACAAACAGCAATTATTTGTGAACACCTGTGTGCATGCATGGGTCAGCAGACCAAGCCAAGGCTGAGAGGGGATTATATTCGCACCCAGCCTATTCCACCACCCGCGGGTTGCCTTCTCTGCCCCAAACTCCACGTTACTGAGTCATGCCGAGACCCCTCCTGCTCCCTGGAATTTAAAGTTTGGAAAAAGGCTTTGCAACGTACTGTGCAAGACACAAGAGTCTTTTGCCAGGTGAACAATGCAAACAGAAACACCCTTATTTCCAGTCTGAACATACTCAAAAATACCCTTTCAAAACCGTCAGAAGCAAACCAAAGGAAACACAAGGACAGTGGAGGTTTTTCACCAGAATCCGCAGCCCAGTGCCCACACGCCACCCACACTGCGAGCCAGGGCTTCCATAGCCCCTTCCCTCGGCCCTCCCCGCGATACAAGGCGGGGAGAGGGGAAGGTGTTGTGACATCCCCGGCTCTGACAGCAGGGCCGGGAGCCTCGGCCTTGCGGGCGCTGCAAAGCAAGGCGATTACTCCGGAGCCCGGGGCGCTCCCGGCGGGACACCCTCTTCCCGGAGGGACTCCGCCCGCCGGGGCGGGGCTGGGCCAGACCGGCGTCAGGTCATGCCCGCGGGGGCTCGGGGAGCTGCTGCTGCCGCGCCGCAGCCCGGCCCTGCGGCTCCGCGGCCGGGCAGTGCAGCACAACGCAGGCCGAGCTCTCCCGGCCCCCCCACTGCCTGACACAGCTGCCGTCCGTCCCCGGTCCCGCTCCCTATGCCCCGCTGCCGTGCCCCGAGCCTGTACTCACATCCCCGCCTCCGCCAGGCCGTGCAGGGAAGGGGCGGCCGCAGCTCCGCCCGGCGCGGGGCGGGCGCACGGCAACCTGGGCGGGGCGGGCAGCGGGCCCGCCCTCACGGCCCTGCTGCGCGGATGTGCCCGAG